>NC_045553.1:27590898-27763398 GCF_009769535.1 Thamnophis elegans | reverse complement strand
ATATGAACCAATTGCCGAGTGTCTGAATTTTGATCACCTGATCATGGGGATGCTGCAAAGGTGGTCACTGAAAAATGGACATACCATATTTTTGGACTATAAGATGCACCTGTGTATAAGATGCACCAAGATTTCGAATAGATAAGGAAGGAAAAAAAGTTTTTGCCTTCCCCCACTGCCCAGAAGCACTCTGCAGGCTTCAGCAGGGCTGCAATAAGGAAAAACGGCCCCATTTCTCACCAAAACGGGGGCATTATTCCCTTCCCCCAGCCCTGCTGAAGTCTGCAGAGTGCTTCTGGGGGCTCGGGGAAGGCAAAAACACCCCCATTTTGATGAAGAACGCCCCGTTTTTTACCCATTTTTCACAAAAATGGGATGCGGGGGCTTCTGGAGGTCAAAAATGGCTGTATTCGGTGTATAAGACGCACCAACATTTCCATGCTCTTTGGGGGGGAAGGTGCATCTTATACTCTGAAAAATATGGTAAGTCACTTTATCGAGTGCCGTTGTAACTTTGAACCATCACTAAATGAACTGTTGTAAGTTAAGGACTACCTGTGTCGCTCTCCTTTCTGTCATCTATCCTATTTAATCATCAAAACCGTAAAATCACATTTTTTTTTAAGCAGCGAATCCAGAAGAGACTTTCAATCCTTAATGAATGTAATCCTCCCAAATGTTGAGCTCCCACTCTGGCCAGCTTCAGCTCATATAATCAGAAATCACGTGGATTCCAACAACATTTGGAAGGTGGCCAAACTTCAAACAATTGCTGCAAGAGGAAATAATGATCTGAAAAGAAGAATTGGAAAAAATCCCCATGTTAGGACAGTTCCATCATCTTGGTGCCAGCAGTACATAAAAAAATTCCCTTTCGATCATGCCTGACTTCCAGAGGCATTGGATGGAGATTATATCATTGAAATACATGCTGGAAAGGATGAAAATGCAACAGCCAACTAGATTAGATTAACAGAGTTGCAAGGGACTTTGTAGATCATCTAGACCTACCCCCTACCCAAGCAGGAGACCTACCTACACCATTTCTGACAAATGGCAGCCCAGTCTCTTCTTGAAAGCCTCCATTGATGAATCACCCACAACTTCAGAAGGCAACTTCTGTTCCATTGGTTGATTGTTCTCACCATCAGAAAATTTCTCCTTATTTCCAGGTTGAATCTCTCCTTGATCTGTTCGCATCCATTGTTCCTTGTCTGGCCTTCAGGCACTTTGGAAAACAGCTTGACCCCCTCCTCTCTGTGGCAGCCCCTCACGTATTGGAAGATGCTATCCTGTCTCCCCTGGTCCTTCTCTTCACTAGACTAGCCATGCCCAGGTAGTCCGCAAATTACATGAATACCTCAAATTACAGCAGTTCATTAGGTGACTGAAGTTATAATGACATTTAAAATGTGTCTTGTGGGCATTTTTCACACTTGGAAATGTTTGCAACATTTGGTGACCAACATGGTCACGCCATCCAAATTCAGACACTTGGCAACTGGCTCATATTTACTACATTTGCAGTATTTGAGGATCACACCATCTTGTTACCTTCTGGCAAGCAAAGTCAACAGCTGGATTCACTTAACAACCATGTAACAACTTAACAATTTAACAACTGCAGAGATTCGCTTAAGAACTGTAGCAAGAAAGATCATACAGTGGAGCAAAATTCATTTCTGTCTCCCTTAGCAATACACATTTGGGGCTCAATTGTTGTAAATCAAGGACTTCCTGTAGTAAAGTTTTAAGTCTTCTTGGACTTACTGGGGGTCTCTAGACCCAATTCTCTGTCCCCACTGAGTTCAGGAGAATAGTTATTCATTCCCATGTTGCCTAACAACCATTGACAGAAGGAAGATTTTGCCCCTTAAGTAAGATTGACTTTTGAGATGGGTATGAATTCATTTATTTATATTTATATTTTCATTTTATTTTATATATTTTCACCCATCTTTAACCCTAAAAAATATCATTCAAAATTCCTATACTAATACTGCAAACAATTCTTTGGAACATAGGGTTAAGTGTAATCTTAATTCTTAAAGTAGTAATATTTCTACAAAAGACCGAGGGAAAAATGGATAAAGATAAAACCTGGCAGCCTTACAGGCTGGAACATTTAAGAAAAAGAAACCAAAGGCTTGATTTTGGCTGGTCCAGAATAAGCAAGCTGTTTGAACAAATGCAGTCAAGGCCAACACTGAAAAACTATCAAAAGATTAAAATACAGATTGTACACAGAAGCAGAAGAAACTGTGGGTCTTATATTCAGTTCATGCAGGAAGATTGCACAAATTGATTCTAAACAACATAACACAGTTGCTGTAATGATCCACTGGAACATCTGTCAAAATTATCATCTGGCAGAAATGGGGAAAAAATTGCTGGAAACACATAGCTGAAAAAGTAATTGAAATGAGCAGGTTAAAATATGGTGGGATTTCTGAATATGGGCTGATAGAATCTTAGCCATAGTGCATCAGATATAACTCTTGGTTGAAAAAAAGAAAGTGCAGACAAATGATGTGGCAATGCCAGGGGGATACTACACAAAGAATTGGAAAAGGACACAAAGTGGCAACGACCCAGGCCTGCCATGCCCCCGAACTAGTTCCCCAGTCACCACCGTCATCGCCACCATCTAGTGTTTGAGTTCTGAGCATGAGCAGAACAATTTTAATTGAACTGTGCATGTGTGCACGAGCGAAGGGCGCACACGAGCGAATCAGCAGTAGAACCCACCCCTGTCCCACTGAGTGCCATACCCCAAAAATCTTGATTGGCACTTAGAAAATATATACATTGACAAAACTTCCATCTGCCAATTACGAAATGCCCTCACTGCTTGGATCTGCATATACACTTTTATTTTTTTTATTTATTTAGTTCGTCAAACATGTACGAGATAACAGGTATAAGTATAAACATGGACATGAGCACATGAAATGACTACAAATAGGGACAGGAGGACAGCGACAGTAGGCATGCTGGTGCGCTTATGCACGCCCCCTTATCTCCTAGGAATGGAGTGAGGTCTACGGTAAACAGTTTAAGGTTGAAGTTGTAGGGGTTTGAGGAAGTAACAATGGAGTCAGGCACTAATCTGATGCATCAGGGTTCTGAAGCAGCTGAGATTTAACACTTTGTATAAAGCTAAAGGTTCCCCTTGCACATATGTGCTAGTCATTCCCGACTCTAGAGGGCGGTGCTCATCTCCGTTTCAAAACTGAAGAGCCAGCGCTGTCTGAAAATGTCTCCATGGTCATGTGGCCGACATGACTAAATACCGAAGGCTCATGGAACGCTGTTACGTTCCCACCAAAGGTGGTTCCTATTTTTTTACTTACATTTTTACATGCTTTCGAACTACTAGGTTGGCAGAAGCTGGGACAAGTAATGGGAGCTCACTCCATTAGGCGACACTAAGGATTCGAACCGCTGAACTGCTGACCTTCTGATCAACAAGCTCAGCGTCTTAGCCACTGAGCCACCTCATCCCCTTAACACTTTGTGTACGTAATAATAATTTTTCTCCAGTAGAGAACCATCATGGCCTTTAGAAATTCCACTGTCTGGGTTAACCTGGGTTAAATGGGAGTCAAGATAATCTAAAGAGGATGCTATTATTCATTGGGCAAGGAAGGTCAGCCAGTACAAATTGTCTGGATTCTAGAGTTTACTTTTGCAAGCTAAATTACGAGAAATGGATTGAGAAAATGTTCTCTCTCACCAACTTCCACACTTCTATGGCATGGCAGGCTGCCAGAGAAGTAGAAAACTTAAGGCTCAACTCAGATTCCCCCCAATGTAAGCCAAGAGCCAACTCGGCATGACTTGCTGAATGATTCGAGACACTGAAAATCCATAACTGGGTGGCCGCTACCTAGCAAGAGACTTTGGTGTAGCTTCAGAATGAAAGACCTCCATCTGTTTGTGCTTTTAACCAAATGCAATATATTTAGTTTTCAACTGAATGTAATTTATGTTAATGGACTTCAAACTGTATTGCACCACAAATCTCTTTAACCTTGCAGCTCAAAATGATGCAGTAGTTCCATGTGTATCTGAACAGCTGTTGTTCAGTGTTCAACAGCTCAGGCTGCTGCATTTTGTTATGTTATTTGTTTATTTGTGAATTTATATTTAAAAAGAAAGAAGAGTACAGAAGTTCAATATTTTCTAAAACTGAATTTAACACCTGGAGCAGAGGTGAGATTCAAAATGTTTTTACTACCAGTTCTGTGGGTGTGGCTTGGTGGGTGTGGCGTGGCTTGGTGGGCGGGGCAGGGGAAGGATACTGTAAAATCTCCATTCCTTTCCCACTCCAGGGGAAGGTTATTCCAAAATCCCCATTCTCTCCCGATCAGCTGGCACTCAGGAGGCAGAGAATAGATGGAGTGGGGACAGCCAGAGGTGGAATTTACTGGTTCTCCAAACTACTCAAAATTTCCACTACCGGTTCTCCAGAACTGGTCAGAACCTGCTGAATACCACCTATGGCCTGGAGGTAAATGTATATTGCTTTCTGGGCCCAGGTTCTTTGAACAACTACTAATTTTCATAATTATAAACACATCACAAAGTAGGGAACATTATTTTTTAAATATATCATCAATGAAAAAGATTTGTAAAATAATTATTCATTTTTTAAAATGTCTGGTTTAAAATGTTGCCTTTAATAATTGGTTATTTACAACTTATTTTATTGCCGCTTGTTTCCCATCAACAACTATATGATTATTTAGGCCAGAATCCAAAAATGACATCCTTGATCTATCAAAATTTGTTCTTCTCCCCACTGGAGCAACCCAAACGCTAGAATTCTGCAAGATTTTAGATGTTTTGTCATGTATCTATTTAAAGGAGACACACATATAACAATCCGTAAAATTGTGGATAGATCAAAACATACTTACTTGCTCATCTGTTCACAATTTGGCACATAAATGTTCGTGCACAATGATGTATGATCAGGACCACTATGAAAAAAATAGTACAGGTAACCTCTCATCTAGCCTGAGAAGAATTGAGTGCCCTTAGAGGTCACAGATACTGGTTGACTGTTAATAGGGAAGCTGGAAGACAGACAAGGAAAGGAAGTAGAATTGTCTGGCCAGAGAATCACCAACCTCATGCTTAACCTAATTCCACGTGGTTAGACCAACGCTCTTTGGCACTGCGGTTGTGCAACCAATGAGTTAAAAATGTGCAGTGAAGCAATTGCACAATCTCCAGAGCAGCAATTTCAGATGACGGTAGGGGGTGATTCCCCCACCCCAAAGTAAAATTTTATGAAGAGTTTCTTTTAAAAAAAGATTAAAAAACAAAAATCTAGTATAAAATAAAGAAAGGAAAAGCCAAACAGAACAAAAGTGCAAAAAGGAAAAAAAAATGAAAACGGAAAAACAGCTTTTGATTTTCTTTGCAGCAGTTGTAAGTGTAATTACAAAACTGGTTACAAAAGAAAGCTCTCTTTCCCCACCCCCTTCTTACTACTGTATTTTTTTTCTAATCGTCAAAACCCTAAGTCATACGTGTCTCTTTTCCCCCCTGTTTCATGCAAAATGACAGCATGAGGAGATTATCCAGAATGGCACTTGTAAGACCACAATCCACAGATAACAACAATTGCACTGAGGAGAAGCGTAAAACATTTCCAGAGGCAGACAGAAGCTGAATTTGGAGATAGTTATACTTTCTGACGTAGTTCTGGCCATGTAGCTCTTTGTGTACATTTGATTCCTACAAGTTCAGAAGCTGCCATTCAACAGATACTTATTTTGATCCTTCACCTCTCCCATGAAGAGGGAAAGAAGAATGCCATTTATAAATCTGCTTGCATTGTGTCTGTAAATAGATTAACAGAAGGGGAAGAAAGTGGACGTAACATTATATTTCATTTATTTATTTTAACCCTGCCTTTATTCATTTTTATATAAATAACTCAAGACCGTCAACATACCTAATATTCCTTCCTCCTCCGATTTTCCCCACAGCAATAAACCTGTGACGTGGGTTGGGCTAAAAGACGGTAAATCGCCTGAAGTCACCCAGCCGGTTTTTCATACCTAAGGCAAGACTAGAACTCCCAGTCTCCCGGTTTTTAGTCAGCACTTAAGCCACTACACCAAACCGGCTCTGCAAACACTACAAAGGATAGTATGTCAGTCATATGCATACATGCAAACAATGTACTTTTTGCTAAAACTGGCGTGCCTTCTTGTATAGCCAAACGAATATCGTGCATGCGCATGAAAGATGCACCTGTACATTGGTGTGTGTAGGAAGACAAATCTACAGTGGTATTAAATAAAAGAACCTTCTAAAAAGTAGAGGGAAAACCATGGCAATTGATCGTTTTTAAATGCATGAAATGTTGACTCACTCTTGGCAAAGGAAAGACATCGAGCTGCGGTGGCGCAGTGGTTAGAGTGCAGTAGTGCAGGCTACTTCTGCTGACTGCCAGCTGCCAGCAGTTTGGCAGATCAAATCCCACCAGGCTCAAAGTTGACTCAGCCTTCTATCCTTCCAAGGTGGGTATAATGACGATCCAGATTGTTGGGTGACGCTGTAAACTGCTTACAGAGGGCTATAAAGCACTGTGAAGCAGTATGTAAGTCTAAGTGCTATTGCTATTGCTATTAACGGTATGTTTTACTTTGTTTGATTCTGAGTGAGTTGTTGGATTCCAACTTAGAGTTGATATTTGGGAATCACATGACTGGGGTTTGTTTATTTAACAAAGTTGCAAATATATTTTGACTACCGTATTTTTCGGAGTATAAGACACATCTTCCCCCCCCTAAAAGAGGGTGGAAATGTTGGTGCGTCTTATACACTGAATACAGCTATTTTTGGCCTGATCCCCACATCCCATTTTTGCTAAAAACAGACCCTTTTTTGCAAAAAGAGGCATTTTTGCCTTCCCCCAGCCCCCAGAAGCACTCTGCAGGCTTCAGCAGGGCTGGGGGAAGGCAAAAATGCCCCCATTTTTGCAAAAAATGCCCGGTTTTCCACCCATTTTTGCAAAAATGGGGTCGTTTTTGCCTTCCCTCAGCCCTGCTAAAGCCTACAGAATGCTCCTGGGGGCCAGGAGGACAAAAACTTTTTTTTCTTACTTACCTCTTCGAAATCTTGGTGTTTCTTATACACCAGTGCGTCTTATAGTCCGAAAAACTACGGTAATTGTTGAATGATCATTGGAATGGTTTCATATATATTTTAAGTTCCTGTTGAATTGTCGCAAGGTGTACAGTTTATCAGAGAGTTTTGGACATGAAGATTTTGAGATTTGGCTATTTGAAATCCGGCAATTATTTCAATCTGAAGCTACAGTTATACTTCATTCTGAGGCAACCTTTGGCTCCACAGAGGAGGTGGTGAAGCCCTGATGCCCATGAGTAGGTGCTACCAAAACTACCCTACTGCTACCAATAAAGGAGAATATTTGTAGCTCAGGGTTGACATGAGGGGTCCTTGGTACTCTGTGAGTTTGCTTGTTTTCTTGCAGACGTTTCATTACCCTAACTTACAGTGGTGTAATTCAGCCAGTTCTATCCGGTTTGGGCAAATCAGTAACAGTGGCAGGGGGAGGCTCCGCCCACCTGCCCAGACATCATCACGTCCCACTTTTGACGCTTTGCGCATGTGGGGAAGGTCCTGCGCACACGCTCACATTTGCGAACCAATAGCAAAGGTATGTTGATTTCACCTCTGCCTCAAAATGTGTTGTTTGCTGTCAGTTTATATAAATCGAGAGCACCATGGACACTGCTGTTAAATTACTGCATGTTCTTTTATGTACACAGTTATGTACTCTGGGCCTTCCTTCTTTATAAGTGAGCATTTCTATAAATGTACATTCTGGATTTGCATACACCGGCCACAGATACATTTTTATAGCAACATGCTTCTCAAATCCCTCAGATTACTTCCTTCTCCATTTCCCTTTTGTCAGATTTATATCCTGTCTTTTCTTTATAATATCAAGAATAAAACCCAAAGGTGTTTTTTTTTCAAAAAGCAATTGGAGTTTGTTTTGAAGAAGCATCTTGGACGAGAAGCGAAACATCTTCAAGGAAAAACAAAGTCCATGGAGTTACCTTTTGAAAAAAATGCCCCTTTGGGACAGTCATGATCTGGATGACTGAGAATCTCCCTGGGCATTAAGAATAAGAACTCCCTTTCATTTTACTTCCAGAATAACAACATTGTAAGGTTAGGCTAAGAGGGAGTGTGACTGGTCCAATTTCTCTCAACTGATTTCTGCCATTCAACCTAAACTTCAAGCTGGGTTATCTTCAGTTTTGGTTCAACGCTGTAAACACTAAGGTCAACGTTTGGTGCCAGAGAAATGTGTGTTAATTTGCCAAGAGGATGCACAATTGCTGCTGCTCTCTGGAATGTGGTTGCGCAAGTTCCCCTGACTTCGCCTACAGAACCCTTTCCCTCGTAAAATATTTGTGTGATTCTTGGCCTTAAGTCAATATTCCTGTCTTACTTCCTCTTCATTGGAGAGGGAATTTACATAAGTAGGGTAGGACAGCAAAAGTCTTAGGCCAGTGATGGCGAACCTTTTCGACAGCGTACACTCGTCTGGGATGCAACCCAGAAGAAGAGCTGTCCCTCCAGGGGACATGTGTGCAATGAAAAATGAACTTCTGGTTGCTGGCGCGCATGCACATGTGACAATCAGTGTGTCACCTACTCTTCCTGTTTCGGCACTGATGCACGCACAAAGGTCAGCTGATCATCATGCATGTGTGCCAGAAACCCAGAAGAGGTATGGGGGATTCCACGCATGCCATCCAACATGACTTTGTGTGCTCCTTCTGGCACGTATGCCATAGGTTCGCCATCACAGTCTTAAGCCTTTCTGTGGATCTGGGCAATCTGTATCAGTCCTTAGTTCACCTCCTGTCTGTCATGATGAAGTTCCGAGACTCACATGATCCTTGAGATGTCCAGCCAATAAACTATGGATTGGACTTCTGAGGTTTTGGAGATGCAAAGTGGGACCGTTAGACTCACACAGGTCTAACTCTTGCTTCATTCTACTTTCTGACTCCTGGGAGGACACCAGAGGTGGGTTCCTACCAGTTCGCACCTATTCGGTAGAACCGGTTCATCAAATCTACTGAACCAGTTAGAAGAGGTTCCACCAATGGACCTGGAAAGCAGGCCACACCTACAGAAGAGGTTCCAAAAAATTTTGAAACCCACCACTGAAGGACACCTATCAATCATGGCCCCATTACCAAGCTCCCATCCTCCATAAATGATCGGAGGGTTGCCTTTATTGCTTCTCCTCCCTTGTGGGAAGATGGGGGTGGGGGTTAAACCATTTGCCCATAAGAAACCACACGATGGGGCTGAAAGGGTGCAGTGAATGTGTTTCAGTTGGCATTCTTTCTCTGCATACTTGCCTGTGTCAGGGTTTGCACGGAGGCAATTCTGGTGGCCCGGCATAAAGAAAGACGTGGACCGTTATGTGAAAAGTTGTACCATCTGCGCAACCATGAAGAAATGATCAGAACCACCACCCTCGCCCACACCCGGACTCCTGCAACCGGTAGCAGAGCCAACAAGGCCATGGGAGGAAATTGCAATGGATTTTATAGCGGAGGTGCCGAAAAGTAGGAAGGACACACTGATCAGGACTGTAATAGACTTATTCTCCAAGCAGGCAAACTTCATACCCTACAGAGTGGACTACCCTAGGCCCAGCAGTTGGCCAAACCATTCCTGAAACACATCTACCACCTGCATGGAGCGCCGCAAAGAATTATCTCAAACAGAGGGGTCCAGTTCACAGCTAGGTTCTGGAGGAAGTTCCTGTGGTCCATTGGGTCATCCTGGGGCTTTAGCTTGACCTTTCATCCGAGTATCAATGGGGGGGCAGAGAGACTGAATGCAATGGTAGAACAGTACCTGAGGTGCTACGTGGACTATCAGCAGTCCAACTGGGCAGACCTGCTGCCTTTCACTGAGGTCAGGTACAATAATGCTGTTCACAGTAGCACAGGACTAACTCGGTTCAAAAGCCTGCTTACATTGCTTTATGAAGACTCAAAACTTTGAGACAATATTGTTGAAGGAGGTATATGAATGTGAGGCCGGTGGCTGTGAGGAGTTAGAACATGCCATGTAGCAAGAGAAGGGACCTAACTTTTCCAGATGTCAAAAGGTAACAGAATTCTTACTTTCCCATGCTCTCAGCATGCTAACTGACTCTAAAAGATGTTGCTACATTCTTCCCGTGAGATGATATGGATAAGTTGATTCAGATAAGTTGATATGGATGCATGGATGCATTCCTTTCCTCCTAACACACCTATATGTTCAGATATACAAATAATCTGGGCAGAGTGGTTTAGATTATGAAAACAAGATAGAAAGCAGTGGAAATTTCTCTATCCCCATCTGTCATAGATCTCCAGATCCGTGTGAGATTGGTCTGGGTAAGACCACACTTAGAATGCGGCATCCAGTTTTGGTTGCCACACTGTAAATAAGATGTTGAGATTCTGGAAAGAAGACAGACAAGAGCAGCAAAGCTGATTAGGGAGCTGGAGGCAAAAGCATATAAAGAACGGCTGCAGGAATTGGGTATGTCTAGTTTAATGAAAAGAAGGACAAGGGGGCACATGATAGCAGTCTTCCAAATATTGTATCACAGAGAAGAGGGGGTCAATCCATTCTCCAAACACCAGAAGGCAGGGCAAGAAGCAATGGGTGGAAACTAATCAAGGAGGGAAACAACTTAGAACTAAGAAGAAATTTCCTGACAGAACAATTAATCAATGAAACAACTTGTCTCCAGAAGTTATGAATGCTCCAACACTGGAAGTTTTTAAGAAGATGTTGGATAACCATTTGTCTGAAGTGGTGTAGGGTTTCTTGCCTAATTAGGGGGTTTGACTAGAAGATCTTCAAGGTCCCTTCTGATTCTGTTATTCTGTTCTGTGATCTGTTCATTACCAAGAACCCTAAGATATGCTGATGGGACAAGTTGTAAAGTGAAAATTGCTCCTATTTGAATCCTCAATCCAGCTCAACAAAACAGTAGCCATGTTCACATAATGCATTATAACCAGACCAATATACCACATTTCTGGCTGAATGGGACAGTCTGTTAAAATGTCTGTTAGACACAAGGAGTCTGGGAGTATTTTTCCCCCTCTAATAAAGGCCTAGAGCAATGTTACAGTGCATAGTGATATAAAGGAGATTCCAACTTTCTCTGCCAAAGCCAGAGTTCTTAAGAAGTATTTGGGCCATGGTGGAGTTTCCTGGAGTGTTTGTGCCTTGGCAGTTTCCTAAAAGTACCTTATGCTAATCTGGATGTCCAGGTGACATCCAGATGTGGGGTGCCTGACCTAGGAAATACACATGCCAGTCTGAGATCTTGGAGAGCTGGTGCCAATTCGGGTAGAAAACAGAGTAGAGGAACTGATTGTCTGCCTGTTATAAGACAACGTTTTCAGCTAGGGGTGGAGAATTAGTCACCATGACTTCCTCAACAATTTTAGCAATAGTTAGACCATGTACAATTGACAGACTGATTTTATTATAGATTTTAGTTGCTATTTGTTATGTTATACTAGAATTTGTAATTGTATATTTATTGAGCATTTTTTATTTGTTCTGATCTCTGGTATAAGACTGTAATAAACTGATTGACTGAACAAGTGGAATAGAATAGAGTCTCTTCCGCCAGTTGATATAATTTTATACAGCAGCCATTCTACCTAGAGATGGAATTATGCAACCCAGATGTCTCTTAGAAGCAAAGCTGTCATTCAAGACATTTTACCCGGGAAGACGTCTCCAACCAATTCAGTGGAAGCCTCTGTTCCCTCTTCCTTGTTCTTTCTGGCCCAAGCAGGGTGGAGCTGGGCTTGTACCATCCACCACCCCAAATGGCAGTTTCTTCTCAGCTGATTAGAAGGCTAAAGCCAACCTTATCTCAAGTGACTTTCTAAATGGGCAGGAGACATTTGAGTTGCTGGTTCTTAAAAGCGCCCATGGATTAGGTCTGATAAGCTGGTTTGAAGCACCCTAGAGGGAGGACATTTTTTTCTGAGAAATAAACCTGCCCTCTCTTTATCTTGCAGATCCAGTAGGATTCACAAAGATATACTCCCTCGGGTAAGCGTGAGTAGTCCATTTTTATCTTTCCTGATCAACTAACAGCCAGCTCTCCTGCCAACACCCCCAAAATGGGACATGATCATGCTATTCTTTTGCTGCGCCTGGTAAAATCTACAATTTAATCTCTCCTGCTCTACACCATGTTGTACTAAACAGTGTGAGATCACGTAACATGCTAAGTCAAAACCAACCTTTTTAAACTAAGCAAGGAGAGAAGAAACCTAGAACTAAGGAGAAATTTCCTGATAGTGAGAACAATTAATCAGTGGAACAACTTGCCTCCACAAGTTGTGAATGCTCCAACACTGGAAGTCTTTAAGAAAATGTTGGATAGCCATTTGTCTGAAGTGGTGTAGGGTTGCCTACCTAGGCAGGGGGTTGGACTAGAAGAACTTCAAGGTCCCTTCCAATTCTGTTATTCTGTTCTGTGATCTGTCCATGACCAAGAATTCTAAGCTATTCTGATGGGACAAGTTGTAAAGTGAAAATTGCTCCTATTTGAATCCTCAATCCAGCTCAACAAAACAGTAGCCATGTTCATACAATGCATTATAACCAGACCAATATGCTGCATTCTGGCTGAATGGGATAGTCCGTTAAAATGTGTAAAGCAAAATCAACTAAAATGACAGAGGTTTGAGTCGGTTATGGCTGAAGGTGTAATGGCACTATATGAAGAATTTAGTTTTGGATCATCAACAGCCAAAATATGCTGTTACACTGAGGCTTCATGAGTTATGTGAGCCACACCAACTATGATTTGTTTAATAAACTACAGTTCAGCAGAATGATAGTTTTGATGGCAAAACTATGCTATTCTGTCTAGGCAATGTTAGACTTCGTGACCCGTCAAAAGCACGGAGGACAAAATCGCGCTCGACGAAAGCGCGCATGTGACATCATCACAGCGCGACGAAAAAATTTAAAAATTGAAATAAAATTAAAATTAAAGCAAGCCGATTCAAATAAAGGTAAGGGTTAGGGTTAGGGTTAGGTTTAGAGCGTTAGGGTTACGTTTAGCGTTAGGTTAAGGGTTAGCGTTAGGTTTAGCGTTACGTTAACGGTTAGGTTTAGGGTTACATTTAGGGTTAGGTTAAGGGTTAGGTTTAGGCTTAGGTTTGGGGGGGTTAGGGTAAGGTTTTCGCTTTTTTTTTACATTTTTCCATCACAGCGCGATGTTTTCGTCGCACTGTGATGACGTCAAATGCGTGCTTTCGTCGAGCGCGATTTTCTCCTCCGCGGTTTTGTGGTGGAACCGTTAGACTTAAATATGAGAAGAGAAGGTGTGACTGCTATCATACAGCATGGTTACTTTTAAGAAGGCTCATTCAATGGGTTGTTTGATTCATTGTCAAGGTTCATCAAAGGGAACCTCCAAGGTCCCTTCCAACTCTGTTATTCTGTAATCTTTTATAGCTTAGCATGTTGGTGCCTTTCATTTCTGTGCTTGGACAAATGTTTCGTAACAAGTTCAGAATGAAGAGCAGAATGAAAAGTGTATTAGATCAAGCCCTGCCTTACCGAAGAATTTCCACCATCTTTCTTTATATGTTAGTGGCCCGATCAGCAGAAATTTTTGGATTGCGCAAGTCCAGGATCACACTCAGCAGAATGAGCAGTAGCAATATGACTGATTTTCCACCTGTTCAGGTAAGTAAAATACTATACAATGTTGTTTAAACCTTGTTCCACACATCATTCTAAATTATCATTGATTTAATCAGGGTTTGTCCATTAAGCCACCATTGGCTGGATTCACAAATTATACCAAGTCACGGTTTACCAAACACAGCAATGCAAAAAAAACAACATTAAGCTAGCCAACCATCAAATCTTAATTTGGCTTAATAAAAGTGTGAACCTAGCCAAAATATGTATATGCTGAAGTATTAAAGTCTAACTTCTTATGAAACAATTGAAATTAATCTTTAAGTAAAGAAAGCAAAATAAAATAATTCACCTGGCTTGGGGCATACACCACCAATTGTAGATATGTTGTGTCTCCTTCTGAGTAGCGCTGAAGAGTATTCCTCCCTACATTCCAGAATCTTCTAGAATTCCTTGTGTGCTTGTTCATCAGCCACAGTTGATCTTCAAGTGGCCAGCAGAAGTTCCATAAAAGATCAAAGAGGGACCACTCTACTATTTGGCCAAACCTAAGAAATAAACAATCACATTAATGTAAGTGCGAAATGTGCTGTCCTCCCTCCTTCCATGAACATCACCGAAATTCCTGAAGAGGCGATGGCAAGAGCAACTTCTCCCTGAGCTCTGATTTCGGTGACAATTAAATTAGTTAAGAATGTTTTCCCTGTGCCCTCAAGAAGCGTAATTTCTAATGTTGGATTTTCCCCCTTACCAGAAGGAGCCCCCTTGTGGAGTACTGTGAAGCTGTTACCATGGCAACTCTACTATGCTGTGCAGTAGAATCCATTTTAAGGCAGTAGAGTAGAAGCCATTTTAAGGCACAACAGGCTGTATGTTAACAGAGCACACAGAGAGTAAGTTATCTGTTTACCAAGTTTGGTTGAAATTGCTTGAGGTGTTCCACAGTTATGCTGGAAAACACACACACATACATACACACACAGAGAGAGGGGGGGAGAGAGAGGGAGAGAGAGAGAGCTATATATAAATTCCTGTAGATTTTTCTACAGATTTCCCTGGGAAGTTATTCCACTTCAATCTTCTCTTTTTTGTTATTCATAGAACAGGACAGGGCTGCCATTAGTGGGGTAATTATGCTGGACTTTTGTGTTCCTGTGTTGATCCAGTCTCTTCAATAACTTGTCTTTCCAGTTTGCAGGTCTTCCGGTAACACAGATGAAGTGGCTGCTTTGAAAACCATTGCCAGTGGTCCCGCAGCCCTCTGGTAGGATGGAGAACACACAAAAAGTTACCAAGAAGAAGTTGCTGCCCCTTCAACTTTCATCTCAATGAAAGGACTAAGGAGACATAATAGCGGTGTTCCAATATCTCAGGGGCTGCATTTATTTGTATTTTGTATTTTGCACAAAGAAAAGGGAGTCGAGCTATTCTCCAAAGCATCTGAGAGCAGACAAGAAGCAAATGGATGGAAACTAACGAAGGAGAGAAGCAACCTAGAACTAAGGAGGAATTTCCTGACAGTGAAATCAAAGAATCAGTGGAACAACATTGCCTCCAGAAGTTGTGAATGTTCCAACACTGGAGCATTCCAGGTTTTTAAGAAGAGATTAGATAACCATTTGTCTGAAGTGATGTAGGGTTTCCTGCCTAAGCAGGGAGTTGGACTAGAAGACAATCAAGGTCCCTTCCAACTCTGTTATTCTTAGTCTAAAAAATTCCAACCGTTATTCCTCCTCTTGCCTTTTGGTGCTTCGGAAAATAGTTTGACAACACCCCCCCCCCCCATTCTTTGTAGTTTGAACCAGCCAGTGAATTTAGGTGGCAACCTAAAGTGAATTAGGTGCTGTAAAATGTGCTCCAAAGGAAGGCACCCAGTGTTGCTTACAAAGAAGTAATTAAACATAAGAATTGAGATGTTCTCTCTGGTTTGATAGAGAGATGAAAGAGACAAAGAGTTGACTTTATTGGAGGAAGAAGTAGAACAGGTTGTGTCCCGAAGTTGTGAATGCTCCAACACTGGAAGTTTTTAAGAAGAGATCGGACAGCCATTTGTCTGAAGTGGTGTAGGGTTTCCTGCTTGAGCAAGGGGTTGGACTAGAAGATCTCCAAGGTCCTTTCCAACTCTGTTGTTATGTGTCCTCCGTCTTCCTTTTCATGTGCTTGTTTTGTCTCATTGGAGCAAGGATTCCTCATATCTCTTGACCCTAATGAGAGACAGATATCCTTAAACTAGAAATTCCTTCAAAGTATAATCAATTATATGCTATGGTACTTACTAGAAAATCTGTTTAATTCCATCCTTGGCTGAAGGGTTGACCAAGTTATAGGAGCATGCTTTGATATCTACAGTAACTCTGATGTTGAATTAAAGCAGTGATGCATCTCACTAAACCATGTTTTTATCCTGGTCAATTATACAATTAGCTATGTAGTAAGTCAATTCATGGATCACTCATTAAAAGTCTGACTCAGGATGACTAGGTTCCTCTAAATTTGTAAGTCATAAACCATGTTTTCCAGATTACAGTGGAAGAATATATGATTTAATATTTGTGTGAAGTCAACCACACACAGGCTGGGACTGGGAATTGTAGAGCTGATTCCAGCTGCTCTAAAATATGATCAAGTTCTAATTGCCAGTAATTAAATAACTTAAATAATTAAGGGACACTATCATAGGTCTAATTCAAATACTTTGGCCACCTAATGAGAAGGAAGAAGGACTCATTGGAGAAGAACCTAATGCTAGGAAAGATGGAGGGCAAAAGAAGAAGGGGACAACAGAGAATGAGGTGGCTGGATGGAGTCACCAAAGCTGCAGGTGTGAGCTTAAATGGAATCCAGAGGATGGTAGAGTACAGGAAGGCCTGGAGGAACATTATCCAAGGGGCCGTGATGGGTCGGACACGACTTCACAACTAACAACAACAATCATAGGTGTATACTAAGTATAGATGAGTACACAGAAAAAACATCGATAGTAATAATATGGTCTAATGTAGGCTGAGAATTAGATTGGTCTTGTGCTTACGGCACTGACCTAAAAACCAGTCCAGCCTTAGACACTGAATCTAGATGGAGGAATTTGGGCCAGTTCCTTTGTCTTGACCCTAAAAAGAAGACAATGGCAAAAAACGTCTGAAAATGTTGCCCAGAAATCTGCTTGGACTAGTCAAGGTGCTTTCCAGAAGTCAAGACTGGCTCAAAGAAAATACACCAAAAAAAGAAAGTTAGCTTAAACTTGTAGAACAACATTCGCCCACCAGATGTGAATGGACTTCAGCTCCCAGAATGGGAGCCAGGCAAGGGTGGGTTTCTGTACCGGTTGGTACTGGTTCACTTTGCGCACTCACGCCCTGCATTGCTCATGCAGTTGACTGTAAATTGTTCTGCACATGTGCAGAAACATGCCAACAATGGCAGAAGAGACAGGGGAACCAATTCGGGGGTGTGGCCAGCCTGGGTCGCTGCCGGTTCTGCAACCCAGGCCAAATCACCACTACCGGTTCGGCCAAACTGGTCCAAACCAGGAGCAGCCCACCTCTGGAGCCAGCATGGGCTTGCTGTTTAGGGTTTCTGGGACTTGAAGTCCTAATTTTTAGGAGGGAGCCAGATTGGGGGAAGATTAATGTAGGTAGTGTAAGGAAACATTGAAAAAATTGCCTGTATTCTTATGACTATTAATCTGCCAATTGCAGCCTTTCAATGCTGACCGCAGATACATGGAAAAAGAGGGGAGTATCTACAGATGTTCTTCTACCAGATACGAGGTCTCTGGTCTGAAAGCCATATCCCCTGTTCTGATTATCAGTTTTTTGGCATGTAGCTTGGGATGGTTCAAGAACCACACCACACCTTACGTGACATACTGAGGGTTGCAGTCCAAAAGCAAGTGTTAACACTAATCTTGGGGGGGGGGTGCTTCTGCGCATACGCAGAAACATTTTTACCTACTGTGTATGTGCACATAGCAGATCTAAGCACCCCACAGACCGGATCCAGCTCGTAGATGTTGAATTTGACATCCCTGCCCTAAACCATAAATCTTAGTTCACAAAACACAAAGGTAGGATATACCTAGTTTTTAAAGTTAATCCAAACTAATCATGTTATTTCTTTATGTGATGTATGAATGATCCCAGTTTCAGCCCTGTTAGGATGCTGTAGTCAACTTTCTCTTATAATAATGACTTCCCCCCTAAATATATTTGTTTATTTATAGTCCTTCAGTTGTACAATTTAAGGTTCTTCTAAACCTTCATATAGCTTGCTAAGGGTGGAGAATAATTTGATAAAGGCATTTACTGTATGGAAATGATGAATATGCTATCACATCTGGGAAGTACCAGGTTGAAAGGGCTAATATATTGGATTTATAGACCCTTTTTTCTACCAATGTTGCAGTTAAAAGCCACATGCTTTGGAATTACAGATTAACTCTGTATACATGAATGTCTCCTGGCATATGGTAATTGGTGATAACGCAAGGGAAGGCTGTTTCCATGTAGCAGAAGGTGGCCGAGACTGATATTACCAGAAGGGATCTTGGAGGTCTTCTAGTCCAACCCCTTACTGAAACAGAAAACCCTGTAACATTACAGACAAATGGTTGTCAAATCTCTTCCTAAAAAAATTCCAGTGTTGGAGCACCCACAACTTCTGGAGGCAAGTTGTTTCACTGACTAATTGTTTTAACTGTCAGGAAATTTTTCCTCAGTTCTAGGTTGCTAAGCTTGGATGCATAGATCTTTTCAGCTGACATGCGCAAGGACAGAGGAGAACTCCAACAGAAAAAACGTTACAGCCTATGACAAAAAAAAGTCTACAGAGCACTCTTAGTAATCGAGAACACAGAATTTCTAACACTGTTAAATCAATCAACATGTACCTGTCATAGGAACAATTAATCCTGTAACTCAGAGCCAAATAAAAACATCAAGCTTCCTGGTTTCTCCCCGTTTCCAACATCCAATGAGAATTCCAAACAGCCCTGCATTACCGGTTGCCATCGGATAGTACTTTCCCCCCCATGATACTCTTGAAGATGCTCATCTTTTTTTTCTTTTTGTAGTTTTAAAAAGTTTTTATTTAATATAAAAAAAACCATTTTTACATAAGCAGAGTGTTGCCTGAGTATAACTGATTTTGAGAAATAGTAATCATAATAGTAAATAATATTCATAGCGTTAATACTGTTCACATCATAATAATATTTGCTTATCCATTTTTTAAAAAGGGACGCAGTGGCTCAGTGGCTAAAGACGCTGAGCTTGTTGATCAGAAAAGTTGGCCTTTTAGAGGTTAGATTAGAATCCCTAGCACCGCATAATGGAGTGAGCTCCCGTTACTTGTCCCAGCTGCTGCCAATCCAGCAGTTTGAAAGCATGTAAAAATGCAAGTAGAAAAATTGGAACCACCTTTGATGGGAAGGTAACAGCGTTCTGTGCACCTTCGGCATTTAGTCATGCCGGCCACATGACACTGGAGATGACTTTGGACAGCACTGGCTATTCAGCTTTGAAACGTCAATGAGCACCATCCTCTAGAGTTGGGAACGACTAGCACATATGTCCAAGGGGAATCTATTCCTTTATTCTATCCATTTTAATAAACCTTCCTTATGTAATTAATCATTCTCTTATGCTTCCAAATTTCTAACTTCTGTTTCTGCTAGTTAGCAAAATGCTCATCTTGAAGGTGACTTGTGTGTGTGTCTCAGGGGTGGGTTCCTGCCAGTTCTAACCTCTTCTATAGAAGAGGTTCCACAACTCTTACCGTGCCATTTACAACCGCTTCCACCTCCCCCCCCCGCCCGTCTGCACCACGCTTGCCCCACCTGCCACTTACTGATTGGCTGGCTCACCAATTGCCCCGCCCACCTCTAAGAGTCCTATCTAAACCTTAAAGTCTTAAAGCTGTCAAGTTTGAACACCCCTGGGTTTTTTTTCTAAAGGGTTAGGGGTGCAAGGGTCTTGTAACTTGACAGCTTTAAGACTTGCACACTTCAATTCCAGAGTTCCTGAGCCAACATGACTAGAGGAGGAATTCTGGGAGTTGAAGTCAACAAGTCTTAAAGCTGTCAAGTTTGAACATCCCTGGGATTTTTTTCTAAAGGGTTAGGGGTGCAAGGGAGGCATCATGGTATCAGAGATTCCAAGGGGGCCATGTACCCTATCACATGGACTCATAGTTGATAATCACAGAAGTTCAGATTGAGGATTTTAGCAATAGCAATAGCACTTAGACTTATACATCATGCCATAATGCTTTACAGCCCTCTCTAATTGGTTCACAGTGTCGATGAATTTCCCCCAACAATCTAGAATCCTCATTTTACGGACCTTGAAAGGATGGAGCCTGAGTCAATCTTGAGCTGGTAAGGATTGAACTCCTGGCATTGGGCAGAGTCAGCCTGCAATACTGCATTCTAACCACAGCACCACCACGGCTCTCAATTTTGATGCATGGTTGGCTTGTGTGAATGAGTGAATGCCCCGAAGAGCTTTGGATTGTGAAGATGATGGCATTCTCCCATCCATCAAAGGGTACTTGCAAAGGTCCATTTTTTGTAAATGCTGGATGAGGAAAGGCAAGTCCCAGAAGTGGTTTAGTCTTAAAAATGTGGAGGCTACATTGGTTTGCACAGAAATTTCAAACAAGCTGCAATAGGCCTCCATCTCTGCTGATGGAGGAGCAAGCGTGGCACGACAAAACCGCGCTCGACTAAAGCGCGCTCGATTAAACTGCGTCGCTGACGTCATCAACAGGGCGACAACAGCAAGCACGGAGAAAGAAGGGCGCTTTAAATAGCGCTTTGAAAGCAAGCCGATTCAAGTTAAGGTAAGGGTTAGCTTTAGGGTTAGCTTTAGGGTTAGGTTAAGGGTTAGGGTTAGGTTAAGGGTTAGGATTAGGTTTAGGGTTAGGTTAAGGGTTAGGTTTAGGGTTAGGTTTAGGGTTAGATTAAGGGTTAGGTTTAGGGTTAGGTTTAGGATTAGGTTTAGGGGGGTTAGGTTTAGGTTTAGGGGTTAATTTTAGGTTTAGCGTTTACAGCGTGCTTCTGTCTCCGCGCTGTTGTCGCCCTGTGATGACGTCAGCTACGCGGTTTCATCGAGCGCGCTTTAGTCGAACGCGGTTTTGTGGTGGAACCAGGAGCAAGGAGAGAGCCAGTAGCAGCTCGCTGAAACTAGTCTGGGTGCCTCAAAATGTTTCCAAGATTTTGACAGCATCTTTGGGATATCTGGCATATCTGGCAACTCAAGATCACTAACACCCTTCTATAAAGCCTTAGTAAGACCACACCTAGAATACTGCATCCAGTTTTGGTCACCAGAGTATAAAAAAGATGTTGAGACTCTAGAAAGAGTGCAGAAAAGAGCAACCAGGAGGATTAGGGGACTGGAGGCTAAAACATACGATGAATGGTTGCAGGAACTGGGCCTGGCTAGTCTAGTGAAGAAAAGGACCAGGGGAGATATGATAGCAGTGGCTGCCACAG
Organism: Thamnophis elegans; assembly: GCF_009769535.1. Taxonomy (NCBI): domain Eukaryota; kingdom Metazoa; phylum Chordata; class Lepidosauria; order Squamata; family Natricidae; genus Thamnophis; species Thamnophis elegans. Next base: position 27,742,136 of record NC_045553.1, on the reverse strand, counting down.
AGATAAGGGGGTCAAGCTATTTTCCAAAGCCCCTAAAGGCCAGACAAGGAATAATGGATAGAAACTGACCAAGGAGAGGTTCAACCTAGAAATAAGGAGGAATTTTCTGACAGTGAGAACAATCAATCAATGGAACAGAGGTTGCCTTCAGAAGTTGTGGAGATTAGCACCATCCATAGAATGAGACATGACTGGACAGAGAAAACTGTTACCTTTCTCCTTTAATAACGTTAATCACCTTTAATCCCTAGCTTCTAGGGACTATAGAATTCTGTGATTTCTCAATACTAAGGCAGGCTAATTTGGACTTTAAAGCAAGGATAACTCATTCCAGGGTTTGTTTGTTTTTCTCCTAAGGTTCAGTGGCATTTGAACTGCAAGGGAAGCCAAGTAGGTTTCATTTTAGGACAGTATGGGAAGGAGGGAGCAAGAGCTGGGAACTGCTAGTCCAAAACCAAAGTAGCCAAAGTCCACTTTTTTTGCATCTGCTATGTCTCAAATCTGCAACAATCCAACTCCCATTTTCATGACTATCGGCCAAAATCAACCAAGGGGAGACATGACAGCAGTGTTCCAATACTTGAGGGGCTGCCATAGAGAGGAGGGGGTCAAGCTATTTTCCAAAGCCTCTGAAGGCCAGACAAGGAATAATGGATAGAAACTGACCAAGGAGAGATTCAACCTAGAAATAAGGAGGAATTTTCTGACACTGAGAAGAATCAACCCATGGAACAGAAGTTGCCTTCAGAAGTTGTGGGAGCTTCATCCCTAGAAGATTTCAAGAAGAGACTGAACTGAACTGCCATCTGTCAGAAATAGTGTAGGGTCTCCTGCTTGGACTAGATGACCTACAAGTCCCTTCCAACTCTGTTAATCTGTTAAACTCAACCTTACCCTACGTTTGTCTGTCAATTGATTCTTCTTTGAAGCTGTATATCCAAAGTTAACTAGAATTTCTCTTCACGCAAGGAAGTTGGAAATTGATTCGGATGGACATGTTTGAAATATTTCTTTTTTTTAAAAGGCAAGAAAGATCTTTGCGTTTCCCTGAGGAATGTGATCTTTCCTTGTTGAGTGAAGATTTTTTTTCCTCTGCTGTTAAAGGACAGTAATCATTAATCTAAACTGCAAAACTCATATTCTGATAAGAAAAATTGCAATGACAGAGCAAATAGTAACCTTTGCCCTAGTACTGGTGAGATTGAGATTGCATTCTTGAAAAGTATATCATGGATGTAATAGAGTCACAGAATTGGAAGGGACCTTGGAGGTCTTCTAAAAGGATGCAAATGACCACCTAAGGTTCAGTGGCATTTGAACTGCAAGGGAAGCCAAGTAGGTTTCATTTTAGGACAGGACGGGAAGGAGGGAGCAAGTGGCTGGGAACTGCTAGTCCAAAACCAAAGTCCGTGGTAGCCAAAGTCCACTTTTTTTGCATCTGCTATGTCTCAAATCTGCTGCAATCCAATTCCTATTTTCATGACTATCGGCCAAAATCAACCAGGGGAGACATGACAGCAGCGTTCCAATACTTGAGGGGTTGTCACAGAGAGGAGAGGGTCAAGCTATTTTCCAAAGCACCTGAAGGCCAGACAAGGAATAATGGATGGAAACTAAACAAGAAGAGATTTAACCTGGAAATAAGGAGAAATTTTCTGACATTGGGAAAAATCAATCAATGGAACAGAGGTTGCCTTCAGAAGTTGTGGGAGCTTCATCACTGGAGGCTTTCAAGAAGAGACTGGACTGCCATCCATCAGAAATGGTGTAGAAATGGTGCTGCTTGGGCTGGGGGTTGGACTAGATGACTTACAAGGTCCCTTCCAATTCTTTAATCTAATCTAAAAATTAAACAAGGCAAGTAAACTGCTAGCAGGGAACGGCCAATGCATTTCTGTTATAGGTAGCCCTTTGCTTATTCATTTCGTGTCCATTCATCGTTACAATGGGGCTGAAAAAGTGACTTACAATTGGTCAGCATCCCCATGGTCATGTGATTGAAATTTGGGCACATGTATTTTTATGCCAGCATCACAATAAGCAAAGTCAATGGGAGAAGCCAGATTTGCTTAACAACTATATGGTCCGCTTAATGGCCCAGGCAAAAAAAGTTCATAAAAGTCAACACTATTCCCCTAATGACTGTGTTGCTTAACGACCAAACTTCTGGTCCCAATTTTGGTCGTAGGTCGAGGACACCCTGTATTTCATTGTCTATCTGTACTTAGTCCAGACCATAAAGCACTTAAAAAAGGGTTGGTCATAAGCCAATTTGGTATAACGATTAATATGTTGGGCTAGAACCCAGGAGGCTGTGAGTTCGAATCCTGCCTTAGGTCTGAAAGCCTAATGGGGAGTTTTTGCAAATTGAAGTTGAGCGACTGTGGAAAAAGAAATCATGTGTTGTCCCAATTGTAATTGGGGCCCTTGGAGCAATACCTAAAGGGCTACCTCGTTATTTGGAAATTTTAAATTTATCAGACTTGAACATTATGATTCAAGAAAAAACCACCTTACTTGGAACAGCTTATACCTTCTGACGTTACCTTAATAGTTCCTAGGCCCTTGGTTAGGACTCGAGCTGTTGAGCTACCAACCAGCCCCAAAGGCTGTGAATCTCACCAAAGATTAACCACATAATAATATTAATATTATTAATAATAATGACAATGATAATGACTTGCTTCCTGTAGAACAGAAAGATACTGCAAAAATTCAAGAGGAGCAAAGGACTAACTGCTGATTCACAAGCTAATCCTAAAGAATTCAAAGAAAACACGAACCAAGCTGTTCATGGCTTGGATAGACTATAAGAAAGTGTTTGATTCAGTTCCCTACAGCTGAACCAAGAAATGCCTGAAAATCTTTGGCATCAGCAGCAACATACAAAAATTCATGGAAACTTCAATGAACCTCTGGAAAATGAAGCTTATGGCTAATGGAGAAGAACTGGGTGAAGTTGAAATTAAACGAGGCATTTTTCAGGGTGATTCCCTTTCACTCCTACTTTTTATACTCTCAATGCTACCACTGATAACCATTTTGAGGAAGGTGAACTGTGGATACGAACTTGCAAAGAAAGCACTGAAAATTTCGCACTTGGTGTACATGGATGATTTGAAGCTGTTTGGTAAAACAAAAGCTGAACTGAATTTATTAATTGAAAGTACAAAAGAATTTAGCCAAGACATTGGTATGCAGTTTGGAATTGACAAATGTGCAACAATGGCCTCCAAGGCAGGGAAAGTCCTAGAAGATGATGGAATACAACTTGAGAATGAAGAAATGATAAAGACAGTAAAACCAGAAAAAGGCTACAAATACTTGGGGATTTTCAAGGCCTCTGACTTAATAAAGTCAAGGAATTAATCTCAGCCAAGTACATTTAACGAATTCGCAAGATATTAAAGTCCAAACTGAGAGGAGGAAATATCATAAAAGCCATAAATACCTGGGCTATACCCGTAATTCGATACTCTGCAGGAATAATTGACTGGACCCAGATCGAGTTGGACAATTTGGACAGAAAAACAAGGAAGCTTATGACAATGAATCATGCTTTGCATCCTAAAGGTGATGTTGACTGATTGTATCTACCAAGAGCAGAGGGTGGTCGAGGACTCCTATAAGTAAAGCAGACTGTGGAAGAAGAAAGACACAGCTTGAATGATTACATACAGAAAAGTGAAGAACCAATGATTAAGGAAGTAAATAAAGGAGGCCTTTTGAAGACAACTAAGTTAAAAGCTGAATATAAGAAAGAAGTAATTGAAAAGCGAGCTGAAAATTGGAAAAGCAAAGCTATGCATAGCCAATACTTGAAATGTATTGAAGGCAAAGCTGACCAAAAACTAACTTGGAACTGGTTAAGATGAGGAGTACTGAAAAGAGAAACAGAAGGCTTTATTTTGGCGCTCAAGAACAAGCCTTAGCCACAAACTACATGAAGGCAAAAATTCAACATGTTACCACAGCAGCAAATGTCGCCTCTGTAATGAGAAAGTTGAGACAGTCAACCACTTGATCAGCGGGTGCAGCAAAATTTCACAAACTGACTACCTACACCACCATGACCGCATTGCTAAGATTATTCACTGGAAATTGTGCCAAAAAGTTTGGATTTGAGTACAGCAAAAACCACTGGGACCATCAGGTTGAGAAGGTTTTAGAGAATGAGAAAGGCAAGATCTTGTGGGACTTCAGAATCCAGACTGACAGGCACTTGGCCTGCAACACAGCTATCATAACAATAGTTGAAAAGAAAAAAGTATGGTTCATTGACATTACAATATCTGGTGATGCACGAATTGAAGATAAACAGCAAGAAAAAAATCACAAAATACTGGGACTTGCAAATTGAGGTTGAGCGACTGTGGAAAAAGAAATCATGTGTTGTCCCAATTGTAATTGGAGCCCTTGGAGCAATACCTAAAGGGCTACCTCACTATTTGAAAATTCTAAATTTACCTGAGTTAAACATTCGGACTCTACAAAAAACCACCCTACTTGGAACAGCTTATATCCTTCGACGTTACCTTAACAGTTCCTACATTCTTGGTTAGGACTCGAGCTGTTGAGCTACCAACCAGCCCCAAAGGCTGTGAATCTCACCAAAGATTAACCACATAATGATAATGATAATGATGATGATGATGATGATGATGATGATGATGATGACTTGCTTCCTGTAGAACAGAAAGGATACTGCAAAAATTCAAGAGGAACAAAGGACCAACTGCTGATTGACAAACTAATCCTAAAGAATTCAAAGAAAAGACGAACCAAGCTGTTCGTGGCTTGGATAGACTATAAGAAAGTGTTTGATTCAGTTCCCCATAGCTGTATCAAGAAATGCCTGAAAATCTTTGGCATCAGCAGCAACATACAAAAATTCATGGAAACTTCAATGAACCTCTTGAAAACGAAGCTTATAGCTAATGAAGAAGTACTGGGTGAAGTTGAAATTAAATGAGGCATTTTCCAGAGCGATTCCCTTTCACCCCTACTTTTTATACTCTCAATGCTACCACTGACAATCATTTTGAAGAAGATGAACTAAGGATATGAACTTGCAAAGAAAGGACTGAAAATTTCACACTTGGTGTACATGGATGATTTGAAGCTGTTTGATAAAACAAAAGCTGAACTGAATTTATTAATTGAAAGCACAAAAGAATTTAGCCAAGACATTGGTATGCAGTTTGGAATTGACAAATGTGCAACAATGGCAACCAAAGCAGGCAAAGTCATAGAAGATGATGGAATAGAACTTGAGAATGAAGAAATGATGAAACCAGAAGAAGGCTACAAGTACTTGGGGATTTTAGAGGCCTCTGACTTAATGCATAATAAAGTCAAGGAATTATCTTCAGCCAAGTAGATTCGATGAATTCGCAAGATATTAAAGTCCAAATTGAGTGGAGGAAACATCATAAAGCCATAAATACCTGGGCTATACCTGTAATTCGATACTCTGCAGGAATAATTGACTGGACCCAGATTGAGTTGGACAATTTGGACAGAAAAACAAGGAAGCTTATGACAATGAATCATGCTTTGCATGAAAGTGATGTTAACCGATTATAACTACCAAGAGCAGAGGGTGGTCAAGGACTCATACAAGTAAAACAGACTATGGAAGAAGAAAAACACAGCTTGAATGATTACATCCAGAAAAGTGAAGAACCAATGACTAAGGAAGCAAATAAAGGAGGCCTTTTAAAAACAATTAAGTCAAAAGCTGAATATAAGAAAGAAGTAATTGAGAAGTGAGCTGAAAATTGGAAAAACAAAGTTATGCATAGCCAATACTTGAAAAGTATTGAAGGCAAAGCTGACCAAAAGCTAACTTGGAACTGGTTAAGATCAGCAGCACTGAAAAAAGAATCAGAAGGCTTTATTTTGGCAGCTCGAGAACAAACCTTAGCCACAAACTACATGAAGGCAAAAATTCAACATGTTACCACCAACAGCAAATGTCGCCTCTGTAATGAGAAAGATAGTCGACCACTTGATCAGTGTGTGCAACAAAATTTCACAAACTGACTACCTACAACACCATGACCATGTTGCTAAGATCATTCACTGGAAATTGTGCCAAAAGTTTGGATTTGAGTACAGCAAAAACCACTGGGACCATCAGGTTCACAAGGTTTTAGAGAATGAGAAAGGCAAGATCTTGTGGGACTTCAGAATTCAGACTGACAGGCACTTGGTCCACAACACACCTGACATAACAATAGTTGAAAAGAAAAAAGTATGGTTCATTGACATTGCAATACCGGGAGATTAACGAATTGAAGATAAACAGCAAGAAAAAATCACAAAGTACTGGGATTTGCAAATTGAGGTTGAGCGACTGTGGAAAAAGAAATCATTTGTTGTCCCAAATGTAATTGGAGCCCTTGGAGCAATACCTAAAGGGCTACCTCGCTATTTGGAAATTTTAAATTTATCAGACTTGAACATTCTGATTCTACAAAAAACCACCCTATTTGGAACAGCTTCTATCCTCTGACATTACCTTAACAGTTCCTAGGTCCTTGGTTAGGACTTGAGCTCTTGAGCTAACAACCAGCCCCAAAGGCTGTGAATCTCACCATAGATTAACCACATAATAATAATGTAGAAGAAGAATTTAGAAGGAGAAAAATGAAATTTGAATGATTGTGTGAACCAAAGTACAGAAAAATTGCAGCAGGCTGTGAAAATGGAGAACAGCATAAAAACAACAGAAACAAAGGCAGAATATAAGGAAAAACAGCTGCATGACAGATTAAATAGATGGAAAACCAAAGCTTTGCATGGACAGCACTTGAAAAACATTGAAGGAAAATGTGATGACAACTTGACCTGGGCATGGCTTAAGATGGGAACTATCAAGAAAGAAATGGAAGGTTTAATACTGGCTGCTCAAGAACAAGCACTACAAACTAATGCCATGAAAGCGAAGATACAAAAATCCACTGACAACCCAAACTGCCAACTTTGCAATAACAAAGATGAAACTGTTTCACATTTAATATGTGAATGCAGCAAAATGGCACAAACTGAATACAAAGCTAGACATGACAGAGTTTCTAAATTAATCCATTGGTCATTATGTAAAAAATATGATTTACCTATATCCAGAAAGTCATGGGAACATAAAATGGAAAAAGTTATTGAAATTGAGAAGGTGAAGATCTTGTGGGACTTTTGAATACAAACGGATCATCATTTGGAGCACAACACGCGAGATATCATGGTGGTAGAGGGCTGAATTGTACAGTTTATTGTTATCGCTGTTCCTGGAAATGCCAGAGTCGAAGAAAAAGAACTAGAAAAAATAATGAAATATTGTGACCTGGCCATCGAAACTACACGGCTATGGCTGAAGTATGTAACAGTGATACCCATTGTCATTGGGGCACTTGGCATCATGTCCAATAATTTTACAAGATACATCCACAAATTGCAGCTTCCTGCAATAACATCAGTGGAACCGCAAAAAACTGTACTACTCGGAACATCTTATATTTTATATTTTTAAGAAGGTACTTGGTTGATATCTAGGACACTGGCAGCAAACCGTATCAACCATTAGCACCAGTTAAAGGTATTCGTAATGCATTTTTGAATGTTCAGTTGGCTGAGTTTCATGTTTAATGAATAAAGTATATAATAATGACAACAATAATAATATTGCTTATCAATTTTAATAAACCTTCCTTATGTAATTAATCCTTCTCTTATGTTTCCATGTCTCTAACTTCTGTTTCTGCTAGTTAGCCATCGATAAAATTGGTCCCATGTTAAAAAGTATTCAGTTTCTTCCTTCTCCTTAATTGTGTTAATCTATCCATTTCTGCACATTCTAATATCTTTCTTATTATATTTTAATCTGTAGGGATCTCTTCACTTTTCCATTGTTGTGCAAACACAATTCTAACTGCTGTTAACACATGTAAAATTAAGTATGTATTCCCTTTATTGTATTTTACTTAAGACTTGCAGTGCCTCACAGTGGTTGAAAGAAGATTCTTCCCACTATTTGTTTGAAATTGGGCATAACAACACAATCCTCTGCACACTTTCAGTGGGAGCAAGCACAAAAGACAGGAGAATGTTAGTGAAAGCACAGGAGGAATTGTGTCAAACGTGCCTCCTTCTTCAACAGGATGAGGCCGTTTGACTTTTTTTTTTTTGCTTGCTTAAACTGATTTCACACAGCTCACTTAAGCCGCAAGGGTGCATCTTTGAGTTGGGCATAATCCGTTGTGTGAATCCAGGCACTATATTAAGTTTTATTAAATAAACCGTCATTTAATGAGACACATGCACCCATTTTAGTGCCCTAATCCGCAAGGGAGGCAGTAATATTGACATGTTGTACAGTATTGCCATAACAACATGGACTATCTAAACATGAAGCACTTTGAATAATTTAAAGAGACATACTAATTCATTTTCATCCTCTTCATTATTTTACAGTATGTAGGATTAAGGCCAGAGATGGTATTCTACCAGTTCACCTGAACCTGTAGCGGAAATTGCGGGTGGCCCCGTCCACCCACCCCAGCTCTATAGCATCCCATTCAGGCCCTTTTTTACAAAAAAAGGGCATGGGTGGAAGGCTTAGCCCATGCACAGAGGTGGGTGCAAGCTCACATTTGCAAACTAGTAGGGAAGGTAAGTAAATACCACCCCTGATTAAGGCCCTGAGTCTATACAGTTGTAACTCACTCAATCACTGTTGAGAGATAGAGAAAGAGAGAGAGAAAGAGAGTCAGAGAGAGACAGAAAGAGAGACAGAGAGACAGATAGAGAGACAGAGAGACAGACAGAGACACATGGAGAGAGACAGAGAGACAGACACAGAGAGAGACAGATGGACACACACACATACACACACACAGAAAGAGAGACAAAGAGAGAGAGACACAGACATGGAGAGAGAGACACACATGGAGAGACAGACAGACAGACAGACAGAGAGACAAAGAGACAGAGAGAAAGACACAGAGAGTGAGAGAGAGAGAGAAACAGAGAGAGAAACAGAGAGAGAAACACACACACACACAGAGAGACACACAGAAACAGAGACGGGGGGAGAGAGAGAAAGAGACAGACAGGCAGACAGACAGACAGACCGTGAGAGAGAGACAGAGACAGAGAGACAAAGACAGACACAGAGAGACACAGAGAGACACAGAGAGATAGACACACACACACAGAGAGAGAGAGAGAGAGAGAGAGAGAGAGAGAGAGAGAGAGAGAGAGAGCTCTCCATCATAATACTTCTTACGTCTCCATAAGTCTGTTATTTATCTAACACCAAAAACCAATTTGAATTAGATCCATATAAATGCTTATGTACCTTGGCCTGTGTGGGGCATTTGAATTCAGATCTTTTCATTGATTGATTTCAATATTAAAACTAGCAGCCTGGGTTACTCTGATGTTATCTCCTGGTTAATTGATAGTTTCTATCTTAAAAGATCTACTCCTCAGCCCCCAAAGAAATTCTTCACTTCCTTGTTTTGAAAACAAAGCCATCCTGCTTTTGGGCATGACTTTGGAAAAGTCAATGCATTTGTGAGCTCTGAGTTCACCCCATGCATTTAATACAAATGTTCACAACAAGGCAAAGAAGGAGAAAGAAAGAAAGAAAGGAAGGAAGGAAGGAAGGAAGGAAGGAAGGAAGGAAGGGGAGGGGAGGGAGAAAGGAAGGAGGGAGGGAGGAAGAGGAGGGAGGGGAGGAAGGAGGAAAGAAACAAAGAAAGCGAAGGAAGGAAGAAAGAAAGAAAGAAAGAAAGGAGGGAGGGAGGGAAGGAGTGAGGGAGAAAGAAAGAAGAAAGAAAGAAGAGTGAGGGAGAAAGAATGAAGGAAGGAAGAAAAAAGGAAAAAAGGAAAAAGAAGGAAGGAAGAAACAAAGAAAGAAAAGGAGGAGGGAGGCAGGAAAGGAGGGAAAATGAGGAAGGAAGAAGTGGGAGAAAAAAAGAAAGAAAGAAAGAAAGAAAGAAAGAAAGAAAGAAAGAAATCTGGTGATCTTATCTGTGCTTCTTAAGTATTCTGAAGACTAGGTAATGTTTGAGGATGATAAATTCTTTTGAATATGGCAAAGGCTTGGAAAGAGGACAACAGAAACAAATCTAGCATATTTCTGTCATTACAAACAGAATGATATTTGCAAGTTTGGAAAGATACCTATCTACTATCTTCTGTCTGTCAGTTAGATAATGAGCTGAACATTATTTAAACAAGTGTTCTACAGTTGAGAATCCCAACTGGATTCTATAGCAATGTACATGCCTTGTGTCCTATGTTTTTCTATTGTTAATTGTATATAATATGACATAATAAAAGGTAAATACCACTCACTCATCTGAAATCTCCAGAACTGTAAAGCCTACAAACTTGAAATTTGGCAGGTATATTCTTCTCGGCTTCCAGGTACTCGCTAAGAAAGGATTTTTTGAAATAACTATCAGATCATTAGTAATACTTATACAATAATTAACACGCTCCGATGCTAAGGAGTTCTACTTCCCCTCCCCACCTGAAAATAACTCTGTTCCAACTGCTAGTTGCCCCCCATTCCATTACCTCAGTTCAAACTGGCAGACATTCCACTCCTTCACTCAGGAGCGGCCTGAGGCTCCTTACAGTACTAAACATTGGTACCTCACCAAAATGTCTACGCCTTCAATCTATGGAATGGCTTCCGGACTCAAGGCAGTGGGAGCGATATTCTCTTCTGTGTTTCACCACCACTGAGCCAACGGATTCTGAACCGAATTCCTCCTGCATAGCCCAGTCACATAGTTTTGTCACAAAGCACGGGTATCCACCTACTAGTATGACATAAAGTTTACATGAATGTACAAGACATTTTAATTAATTTAGGGAAACGTAATATGTTGGTGCATTTTGTCTTTTGCTTTTTCAGGTTGGGGGGAGGGAGGGATGGTGGGAGAGAGAAAGAGAGAGAGAGATGACCAGGAGGGTCCTATGCTTGTTTCTCTAGCAGGTTAATTCATTAGAGCACTGGGGCCCAGAATGAAATATAAGTTTCTGGCAGACAGACAACTCCCTGTGGGATTACCGAGAGTAAGACCTCCCATGGCATTCTGGACAACCAGCAAAATGTTGGAGAGGGGACCTCTACTGTAGCAAAAAGAGAAAAAATAGTATCAATAATTAAATAGAATAGTTTGCTTACATTTACTGTATTGTATATGGTCAATCTTTCAACATCAGGATCATGTGCTTTGTTGAGACGAATTCTCCATCTGAAGGGCTGTCAGTCCTGCATTAGATTTTCTCCGCCTCTATCAACAAACTCTAAGAAAGAAGAACAAGGACCTTGAAGTGACTGGATCTGAGGTCAGGTGCGCCGTTACCCTAGCTCAGCCAGCTGGTCATTGGGTTTTCTGCACTCTGGCAATCGCCTGCACTTATTCCTATTCCTATTCCTATTCCTATTCCTATTCCTATTCCTATTATAATTATAATTATAATTTTATTTTTATTCTTATTCTATTCTGTTCTATTCTTATTCTCATTCTCATTCTTATTCTATTTTATTCCTATTCCTGTTCCTATTCTATTATAATTATAATTCTATTCTTATTATAATTATAATTTAATTATATGTTATAATTAGAATTAGAATATTAGAATAATTTAATTCTAATTCTAGATTAGAATTATTATAATTCTATTCTTATTCTTATTCTTATTCCACTCCATTCCAATTCAATTCCAATTCCAATTCCAATTCCAATTCTATTCCTAACCTTTCCTTTCCTTTCCTTTCCTTTCCTATCCTATCCTATCCTATCCTATCCTATCCTATCCTATCCTATCCTATCCTATCCTATCCTATCCTACACAAAGAATGGCAATCATCTTGCTAAATGGGCTTTTCTCACAGACCCTGTGTCCCCTGTCTCCAGCAGCATTTTTTAAGAACCTTGCTTCATCTCACTTTAGCAGGGATACAATGTTTTGTGTTTGTGTACAAACATATTTGTTAAAGGAAAAAGAAGGCAACAAGGAGTCCTATCAAAAAAGTATCTACATTGTATCTGCAGCAAAGAAAGCCAGAAGTTACTTTTTTCAACACTTCATATTTTCTGCTGTCTGCCCTCCCCCACTTATTTGCTTCTTTTCTCTTTATCCCTTTCTCTTCTGTTTTATATTTTTCCAAATGTCAATAAAGTTATAAAATTTGAGGACTACTTGTTCATTTTTGAGGTATTCATGTATTTTGAGGACTACCTGGACCTGGCTAGTCTAGTGAAGAGAAGGACCAGGGGAGACATGATAGCAGTCTTCCAATATTTGAGGGGCTGCCACAGAGAGGAGGGGGTCAAGCTATTTTCCAAAGCACCCAAAAGCCAAGAAAGGAATAATGGATGGAAAATGAACAAGGAGAGATTCAACCTGGAAATAAGCAGAAATTTTCAGACAGTGAGAACAATCCACCAACGGAACAGAAGTTGCCTTCAGAAGTTGTGGGAGCTTCAAGAAGAGACTGGATTGCCATTTGTCAGAAATTGTGTAGGTCATGTCCCTTGCTTGGTCGGGGGGGGGGGATTGGACTAGATGACCTACAAGGTCCCTTCTAACTTTGTTAATCTAATCTAATCTACTATTTCCATGCTCAACCTGCTCCAACATATAGGTAACCCTTGATTTATGATCATGACTGGGATGGAACTTCCATTGTTGAGGCGTTGCCCAATTTCACAATGTTTTCCCACTGTGGTTGTTAAGCAAATCACACGGTTGCTAAGTACATCCAGCTTTCCTCCCCCATCGATTTTGCTTGTTGGGAACCAGCTGGGAAAGTTGCAAATGGCAAGTTGCAAATGGCAAGTTGCAAATGGCAAGTTGCAAATGGCAATTACATGACCCAGAGGTTTTGCAAGCGTCCTAAATACATTGCCAGGCACCCAAACAGCAATCGCCTGACCACAGGGATGCCATGACAATCGCAAGGCCTATAAGGTCCCTTCCAACTTTGTTAATCTGTGTATTTTTTTAAATGTACATTCAATTGCTCAAAGACCTCCTTCAAACAGCATTCTACGCTGGAGGTTAAGAGGTACCCCGTCGGAGTGTTTAGACTGGCGTAACTGTTATTAGATCCGTGGCCAGGTGTGGGAAGCCTCTCAAGAATGCAGGCAGATCTTTCTAAAGATGTTTTGCAACATGTGTGCAGACTCTCCCCCCCCCCTTCCCCAGCAGACAGTTCCCATCCCAGAGCCAAGGTGGAGGCTCCCCTCTCAGAAACAAACCTGCCATTCAAATGGATTCCCTTTTCTGCTCCGGAATGGCAGCTTGGGATGTGTGTACAGCTGGACCTCCACCTTCCTTGGGACAAGAGGTTGACACCATGACCTCCCTCTGTTTTTCCTGCCCTTAACATGACACCTTGGTTTCTCTTCCCCTCCTCTGGCCACATTGGAGGCAAATCTCTCCGATGTAGGTCAATTCCTGTCAACAGGACCTGTTTCCTGTAGCTCATTGCGTGGGCACATTATTTTTGAAGCGCTGCCAACGAGGACAGCCGTACAGCCTCATTTCTGGATTAAGAGAAAGACCTCCAAGAAGCCCCTTTGATGGATTTGTTCACCTCGTAATGTAATATACCCCAAGTGGTTAAAAGCTCAGACAAGAAATTTCTTCCTGCCGAATATGTGGGGTTTTTTTTTGTGTTTTATCTTCTTTTTGAAAGCCAGTATTCCAAGCTTATTGACGGTTCTTAGTTTACTTTACTTTACTTTATTGTCATTGCACTTCCTGCAAGGAAATTAAATGCCATCTTTAGAGTACATTATAACTAAAAAAAAAATGTGATGTGTTTTCTTTTATTCACCACCCAGAGTCTCTTGGTGAGTGGATAACCGATCACAGATTAACAGAGTTGGAAGGGGCCTTGTAGGTCATCTAGTCCAACCCCCTGCCCAAGCAGGAAACTCTACACCATTTCTGACAAATGGCAGTCCAGTCTCTTCTTGAAAGCCTGAAGGGTTCCTAAATATAATACAGGTAGTCCTCGACTTACAAAAGTTTATTTAGTAACCGTTTGAAGTTGCAACAGCACTGAAAAAAATGACTGAGGACCGTTGTAACATCCCCATGGTCACATGATCAAAACTCTTTCCTTTTTTGCCCAGGACCTCAAACCATGTTTGTTCACCATTAAACCATTTTTCCAAGCAGTCTCCATTTTTCCAGTGTCTTTTTCCCCACTTGAAACTGAACCCAGATGGACATTTCTTCCAACAAAACTAAACAAGAAGAGAACCAATCTAGAACTAAGGAGAAATTTCCTAATAGTGAGAACTGTTAACCAGTGGGACAGAAGTTGCCTTCAGAAGTTATGGGTGCTCCATCCCTGGAGGTTTTAAAGAAGAAATTGGACAGCCATTTGCCTGAAATGGTATAGATCTTCTGCTTGAGCAGGGGGTTGGACTAGAAAACCTCCAAGGTCCCTCCTAACTCTGATAGTGTTCTATGTTTTATATTTTTGTATTCAACCACCCAAGACTGTCCTAGCAGAACCCCATCCATATCATTATCTAGATCCAACCCTAATTAGCTTTTCAAGATGATTCTGGCATTGCCACCTTGGTGGGCATCTTGGTGCAGGGAATGGGGAAAAAACACTCATAGAAAGTGTTCACTAATCTATGTAGGAAGTTAGCACTCACCCCTCTCCTAGGAAAATGAGATATTTTAGGAAAAATTAAAAGGGCAGAATATTTCCCCTAAAAGGGAGGCAGAAACTCAGCCCCCACCCCCTCACCTTTGTCAAGGCCTGGGCCAGTCTATTCTACATAACAAAGATCTACCTCCTTCAGGAAGAGCCATAATAGGAATCCTAAAGCTCAGGGGTGGGTTCCTACCAGCATTACTACCAGTTCGGGGTGCGTGACATTTGCACCTAAGAACGTCTGTGCATGCATACATTAGAAAAGGGAAATATATATTTTTTTCAATGAAGATTGTACTGTGCATGTGCAGAACAGAAAATCAAGATGCCGACGCCGAAGATAGAACCGGTTCAGGCGAGGGTCCGGTCGAGTTACTGCCTACTCGGCTGAACTGGGCCAAACCGGTAAGAACCCACTTCTGCTAAAGCCCTTTCATTATATCATCACCCAGCAAGAGTCAACCAAACTTGGGACTAAAAAACACAACTCACAATGTTACCCCTGCATGGCCCCATGGGAGTCTAATAACCAATCAGAATACAAGCTCAAATTCAAAGCCCAACACAGGGCATAAAACCCAGGCACTCTCAGCATCTCTTCCCTTTTTTGCCCAGGATCTCAAACCACGTGATCCTGTCCATCAATAAACCTTCTTTCCAAGCAACTTCCATGAATCCAGTGTTTTTTCCCCCACTTGGAACTGAACCCAGATGGACATTTCTTCCAATACCTAACAGCAGCGAGCATTATTTTCGCACAATATTGGAAAAAGGAAGAAACAGCCCAAGATGAAGAGATAATTAAGAAGATATTAGGTTGTGCAGAAATGTGAGAATCAAATGGAAAGAAGACACAGAATATTATCAAACATGGAACTTATTTTATCAGGGGTTGGGGGAAAGGGGTGGAGAATAAGAAGGGAATTTGTATTGTTAAGCAATTTAAATACCCAGACAACATGATGTTTATTAAGACCTAAGAAATGTATTAAATAGTGTTGGAAGAAATGTCCTTCTGGGTTCAGTTCCAAGTTGGGGAAAAAGACACTGGAAACTTGGAGGCTGCTTGGAAAGATGGTTTAATGGTGGACAGGACCACATGGCTTGAATTCCTGAACAGAAAAGGGGGATCACATGCTTCCAGATGTTGGGTGAAGAAGAAAAGAGAGGAAGATGCTGAAAGTTCCTGGTTTTATACTCTGTTTCCTGTTCCTGTGTAAGAAATGTATTCTGATTGGTTGTCAAACTCCCATAGGGCCACGCAGGGGCAACTCTCTAGGCTGTGTTTTGAGTCCAAGATTGGTTGCCTTCCCAGATGCCATGTGGTGAGTTTCTGTAGAAGGCTAATCCTATCTTTGTTATGTACCGTAAACTAGTTCAGTGCCCCTAATGGCCCATTGACAAAGATGAGGGCTATTAAGAGTGAGTCTGTTTCCTGCCTAAAAACATGTTTCTCCATTTCTCATCTGGGGAAATATAATATTTCAGCCTTTTCAATATTTCCCAGAATATTTCATTTTCCTAGGGGAGAGGAGGGTGCTAACTTCCTGCAATAGAAAATTGATTTTTTTTTAAAAAAAATTAAGTGTTCAGTAGCTACAGTGGCTGAGATGCTGATCGGACAAAAGAGGCTGGCATACTCTAAAGCAGTGTTTCTCAACCTTGGCAACTTGAAGATGTCTGGACTTCAACTCCCAGAATTCCCCAGCCAGCTGGCTGGGGAATTCTGGGAGTTGAAGTCCAGACATCTTCAAGTTGCCAAGGTTGAGAAACACTGCTCTAGAGCCAATACATACGTGTGTATTTATTTCTTTATTCAATTTGTAAGGCTGCCCATATGCTCTTTAACTATTGCTCTTACGTTAAGGCAAAGGGCTACTGCATTGAGCAGATGTGTTTCCTGAGCTGCCTGTTTCCAGCAACTCCATTGCATCACAACTTTCCCTCTTCGCTCCGGCCCTTCCTAACCAAACATTTACAAAAACGTTCTGCAGCCAAATGTTTTACCACTCAGCTCTATTCCCGTAGCAGGAAGCAAAGCAGTTGCATTTCCTTGCAATAAGCTCATTACTAGAAAGGGCCAGAAGGGAAGTGAGGAACGAATAAAGAGCTATAAACCAAGCCTATTAGGAAAGAGCTAATAGGCAGCTGGGGGTATAGCTCAGTGGTAGAGCATTTGACTGCAGATCAAGAGGTCCCCAGTTCAAATCTGGGTGCCCCCTCTTTTTTTTTTCCCCTTCTTCCTCTACCCTCCTCAAAAATACAATTATGTAAAATAAGCTCTTATTTAATGTGCACATGATTTTTTTTTCCTCCTAAAGGCAAAGCTCCAGTTCATGCCAGTAAAATACAAAGCAACTTTTTTTCCCCATGTTCTTTCCGTTGAATAGGTTTTATGTTTAAGGAACTGGAATTTTACAGAGAAATAGCTTAATTTTTTCTGCACAATTTATTGATACTTATATCTTCGGTTTGAGCTCAGCCGGGGGACCACAGCCCCAAAATCTACGTGAGCATATTTTCCTACGGAGTTACTTTATCTATATGGTTTTCCTACTGAGTTACTCCCTTCTGCTTAATAGTGGTTCTCCTTTGCCATTTTACCCCAAATTCCCCTAGCAAATCAAACTTTCCCTGGGATAGTAAGATTAGTGGACTTATTTTACTTCCAGTCCAACTTCTGCTGCTTCCTTTGATTAATATAATTTTTAATCATATTAAATATAGTGAAATTAATATTTTAATGTAATAGTATTATTTATTAACATTTAAATTGAATGGTCAATCATTTAAAAATTAAAGTGTAATCCATGTTATTTTATTAGGGGTATTTTACATGAGTAAAAGTTATGTCAATTTTGATGTCATTGTTAAAGAAACAGGCTGGAAACCAGTGTGAGAAGCCACCCCCCATTCCCTCTCCTAGAAGAATGAAATATTTTGAGGAATATTTTTAAAAGGCAGAATATTATATTTCCTTAAAGGGAGAGATGAGAAACATGGTCTTGGAGCAGCCCCCACCTTTCTTAATAGCCCTCAGCAGATGGCAGCACCTAAAAGATAAAGAGCTTATTGAAAGAAACCAAGTATCTAGGTAGCTCTATTCATAGGCAAAAATTCCCTGGAGCAAGTCTGAACAAAGGTAGGATTAGCCCTCAGCTACAATAGGGATTGCCCATCACCCTTCATTGCATCACCCTCAGAAACTTCAACCAAACTTAGCTCAGAGAAACACCTAGGATTTATACTTTGCCTATAGAGCCAGCTATGGCCCCTACATAACTCCTACATGGCCCCATGAGAGTCTGACAACAGCCAATAGAATAAATGTTCTTGCACAGGAACAGGAAGCTCAACCGCAAAGACCAAGAGAAGGTATAAAAACCACCCACTCCCAACCTCATGTGGCGGGTTGAGCTGCCCAGAATCACTCATGTGGTCTGCTTCATCATCCAACCATCTTTCCAATCAGCCTCCAGCCTCCATATTGTCTCCAGTGCCTCTCTCCTGGCTTGGAACTGAACCTAATGGATATTTCTTCCAATAACAGGAGATCATGAGTTCTAGTGCTGCCTTGGGCATGAAGCCAACTGGGTGATCTTGGGCCGGTCACTTTCTCTCAGCCCTCAGAAGGAGGCATTGGGAAACCACTTCTGGGGAAAAAAACCTTGTCAAGAAAACTGCAGAGACTTGTCCAGGCAATCCCTGAAAATCAGATATAATTGAAGCAAACACACACACACACACACACACACAGACAGACAGACATAAAAGATAAACATGAAAAAACAAATCAAAGGAAGGAGATTAAGAAAGGAAGAAGTTTAGGAAGTGGTTTCTGACCTTCTTTACAGACAAACATAGTATCACTCCACCCCCACCACTTATAAGATTATATAGGTAGTCCTCAACATATGACAATTGAACCCAAAATTGCTGTTCTTACGTGAGACGTTTGTTAAGTGAGTTTTGCCCCATTTTACGACCTTTCTTGCCTGGGTTGTGAAGTGAATCAATGCCGTTGATAAGTTAGCAACCCAGTTATTAAGTGAATATGGATTGTCAAACGGTCGCAAGAGGGGATCACATCACTTTGGGACGTTGCAACCGTCATAAATATGTACCAGTTGCCAAGCGGCTGAATTTTGATCCCATGGTCATGGAGATGCTGTAAAGGTCCTAACTGTGGAAAAACGTAAGTCACTTTTTTCAGTGCCGCTGTAACTTTGAGCAGTCACTAAGCGAACTGTTTTCAGGCCTTTTCAATATTTCCTACAATATTTCATTTTTCTAGGAGAGGGGTGGAATGCTAACTTCCTACACTTCCCACCCATATCAAGCCCCTCCACACCTGAAGCCGTAAAAGAGGAAGTAAAGAAGAATAACTCATATCAGGAAGGTATGTTCCTGATATGGTTCTGTGTTGTGGCCCGGCAGAAGCTGCTACCAGACTCCAACAGCGAGGGGCCCTATGAGTTGGCCCTGGAGGATGTGGAGGACCCTGGACAGGGTTCCGACTCCGAGCAGGGTGCAGAGAGACTGGTTGGCCACCAGCCTGAGCCTTGGATCAGTGGGGAAGAGACAAGAGAGAGTGATTCAGAAATCAACAGTGAGTTGTTCCGGGATGCACGCCGTCGAAGAGCTACTCGGCATCAAGAACAACTACGTAATTACAGAAGGTAATTACACTCAGCTGATGGCCATTAAGCTCCTCTCCAGACTATAACAGAGACTGCTTGTGCCACGCCCTTCTTGCAGAAGTCAACGCTTGGACTAAAGCGAAACGAACTTGGCAGGTTGGATTGCTGCCAGAGTTAGCCTGAATTGCTGCCAAGGTTTGTTGGACTTGCTGCCAAGGTCCTTATCTGTTTGTTTATTTGGCTTTCAGCCACCAACAGTCTGGTCTTGTTATTAAAGGACATTCCATTTTACGCTTGTCTCGGCTTTCGTTACTGGACGGAGGAGGGGGTCAGAACAGTCCTGGTAACTTATAAAATACAAGATACTTGTATTTTATGTACGCATGTATGTATTTATTACAGATGTATTATTATTACAGATGTATTATTTATTTGTTTATTATTTGTTTGTTTATTTTATTTCTTTAGAATACTGATTTATCATACAGATTGAAAAAAACCCTTTGTTTTAGGACTGCTACACCTGGGCTGCAACAATCCCAAATGGCCGACAGAGGGGGGAGGGGGAAATCACAAAGAGTGATTTCTGTCTCTTTACTGCCATCTTGTGGTTTGGGATACTCAGGACATACCCGTTATAAACTTGTGTGCAACACACAGGAAATGAAGACAAAGCTCCCAAGGGCTTTTGACCCAACCTGCTCTTTGTTATTTGGCACTTCACAGATCCCTGACATAAACCTTCTCTTGCCCAAAAGCTTCATCAGCATCCATCTCCCCACCCCCTAGGCCAGAGGTCTTCAAACTTGGCAACTTTAAGACTTGTGGACTTCAACTCCCAGAATTCTCCAGGCTGTGTGTGCATTTAGACTTAGAATGTAATTTCGTTGCTTACAAGCTCTCAAAGGTGACTCAGTGGCTAAGAAACTGAACTTGTCGATCAGAAAGGTCAGCAGTTCGGCGGTTCGAATCCCTAGTACAAGTGTCCTGCGTGAGCAGGGGGTTGGACTAGATGCCCTCCAAGGTCCCTTCCAACTCTCTTACTGTTTAAAGGATGTCCACCTCCAATATACGCTACATGAACATAAATAAATAAATAAATAAATAAATAAATAAATACAAAAGTATGCAAAGCATGTTAGTTAACTAATTAACTAAATAAATAAAATACAAAAAATAATTTAAAAAGTATGCATATATTATTTTACCCGGCAGCTGACATTACAGCTCCGGCTGCTTTGGCTCAGTACTACAAAGTTAAGACAGCCAAAGTTGGTTCGTGCGAACGGAGCTCTGCGTTTGGGCTTCAGCTGACTCACAAGGGAAGCGTGGGCGCGTCTCTCCATTTTCGCAGCTCTACGGACTCCCTCGTGGGGAGCGAAGGAGAGAGAAGGAGGGAGGGAGAAAGCGCTCCTCAGCCCCCTCCCTTTCCTCGCCGCGTTGGCGGTTCGTCCGTTCGTCACTTCCGGCGCACGCACACCCGGCCGGGACCCGGAAGTGAAGGGATGGCTGAGGTGTCGGGATGTGCCTGGCAACCGGCGAGACCGCGGAGGCGGCGAGGGAGGTGAGGAACGAGCCGGGGCAAGGACGCTTGCGAGCCTGGCCGCTTTTCGGTTCTCCGTCTGGGGTTCCAGGGCCAGCCTGGGCGCTCTGGTAAAGGAGGAGGGGGCGGGGAGGGGGTCGCGACCTATGGGTCGCCCCGGTTTTGCCGTTGCCTAGGAGACCGGGCCTGTCGCTGAGGCGCTCGGACGCCTCTGCCGACACAGAGAAATCAGGGTAAGCCCCATGGGCTTTGTGGTTGCTGGGGATTGAATCCATCCTCGGGAAACAAGGTTGACCTGCCTTCCAGGCCAGCGCAGACTACAATTCCCATAATTCCCGGGTTGATTTAGTTCTTTGTTTTCAACCTTGACTACCTGGAGATGGAGGGACTTCCATTCTCAGAATCCCCCCCCCCCAAAAAAAAATTGGGGAAAGGGTGGATTTGAAAGTCACCCATCTCAGACTAGAGTGAAATGGTGTAGTTTCCTGCCTATGCAGGGGGTTGGACTAGAAGACCTTCAAGGTCCCTTCCAACTGTTGTTCTATTCTGTTCTATCCCATTCCTATCCTTTCCTATCTCTATCCCTAATGCTATCTTTATCTTATTCCTATTCCTATCACTATTCCTAATCCTATTCCTACCCCTATTCCTATTCCTACGCCTAGTCCTATCCTATCCCTACCCTTATTCCTATCTTATCCTATTCCTATTCTTACCCCTGTTCCTATCCATAATCCTATTCCTATCCCAATCCTGTCCTATCCTTATCTTATTCCTACCCCTACCACTAATCCTATTCCTATCCTTATCCTATTCATATTCTAATTCTGTCCTGTCCTATCCTATCCCATCTCTATTCTATTCTATTCTAACAGCACAGTGTATGTTCTTCTGACCAGAAAGCTAAATGTCATTGAGAAAGATTTTAATTTTGTTTCCCCCCCTTTCCTACCTTTATCTTCTTTCATCATGTTTGACCTTAGACCATAAATAAAGGTAGTCTTTAGACTTACGGCTACAATTTGAGCGCTAAATTTATTAAGCGTTAATTAAGAAATTTGTTCAGTGAGATTTGCACTATTTTAACAATTTTCCTTGCCACCTTTCTTCAGCGAATCACTGTGGTTGTTAAATTAGTAACATAGTAAATCTGGCATCCTTGTGGACTTTGCTTGTCGGAAGGTCACAAAAGGGGATCATGTGACTCCCGGACACGGCAACCGTCATAAATATTAGTCAGTTGCCACATGTCTGAAGTTTAATACGTGATGCTGCAACGGTCATGAAAAATGGTCATGTCACATACCAGTGTAACAAATATCAAGCCGTTACCAATAATATCAAATTATTACTAAAATCTGGTGAAAACACAATTTAAAATGGAAAATTAGTAACATAGCTGTTAAATGAATCTGGTTTCCCCATCGACTTTGCTTGTCAGAAGGATACAAACGGACTCCTGAACATTGCAAACAACATAAATGAGTCAAATGTCAAACATCTGAATGTCAATCGTGACTGTGAAGAGGCTGCAATGGACATAAGTAAGAATAATGGTCATAAGTCATTTTTTTCAGTGCTGTTGTAACTTTGAACAGTCACTAAATGGACATTTTTAATCACGGCAGCTGTTCAGAGTTATGTACAGTTTCTATTGAGAAAATGTCTAAATTTTTATTACATGTATGTTCTATATTCCCTATTTAGTTTCCAAATGAGATGACTTATTCCAGTGTTTCTTCCATGGAACTATTAAGGAATGCAGCTTGCATTAAACATTTGGTGTCTCCTGCCCAAAGATTACTGTGTTTTAAAGGTAAGCAGGCTGTTGTATAACTTTTTAAATGTCCTATTGCACGTTTAAAAGCACATCCTAAAACCAATTGAAGTTTTACTGCAGCAATTATAAATATCTTTTTATAACTGGAAATTACAGGTCATGAATTATTTTGTGAAGGGCTTAGTTCTATTAATTGCTTCAAAAATATATATGTCAGTCTGAAAACAACAAAAAAGACATATATTTCTTAAATATGGCCAGGAACAAGATCTCCTGATCTTTCTGCTATGTTTTAGAGCTTATAAAGTCAATACTAAGAAGGTTGTTTGTTTGTTTCTAAAATTCTGGGTGTCTGTGTTGGGAAGACAATTTTTTTTTTAAAAAAATAAGCTTAATATCTGTACAAAGTGGTATTCAGCAAAATGCTGATCATCATTTCCTTTTTCAGATAGAATGAAAAAACACAATGATTGCTGTATGCTAAAAGTGTATAGAGTAATTGGAGAATAGATGTAACATGCCTTGAGTTAGATATATTATCTCTCAGTCTTACTTCTTGGGGGCAGAGGGAATAAAAGAAGCATAACCCCATGCATATCATTTTGAACTTCCTGGAGGATATGTTGGCTAACATACATTAATTTGGTTTCATGGCATTTCATCTGTTTTAGCTTGAATGAAAATGCTACCTTTTAATTAATATTTTTCAGCTCCCACTTGTTCTGTTGGTTCCGGGGATGAATCTTGTGCCTTATGAATCTGGGCTGACCATAAAAAGCTAGCTTTTTCTGTGGCCTAGTTATCCTGATCAGAAATGGGTAGGTGAGTATCCAAATCTTGACAGAATGACAAAACTTAGTGGGATCAAATAACTGTCGAAATGTTTTTGATTTTTAAGTTTCAGTAGCAAGAAATTTAATGTTTCCCCTCCAAAAAACTGTAAAATTTGAGATGCCAATGTTTGTTAATCGTCTGATGGTTTTTGTGGCTGACAAATGAACAATACAAAAATAGCTTTAAGAAAGAAAGAATGATTAAATTGAATTATGTGTGCTAGGCACTTGTTTCAGAAGATATCTTTCCTGCTTCTACCAGTCCTTTTATGTAAAACAACGCCTATTTTATCAAGAGTGGCTAAGGATGAGCAGATCAGGGCAATCAGGGAGCTCTCCAGCATGAACACAACAAGACAGCTGTCACTTAGCAACAGTACCTTCAGCTATGCAATTATTTCTCCCTTCCTTTTTGGCTTCTCATTAGGTCCCAATAAAAAGAGCATACCCTATTTTTTTTGTCGCAGACGTAAGTACACCACCTCACATTTTGTAAATATTTAAGTATATCTTTTAATGTGACAACACTGAAGAAGTGACACTCAGCTACAATGTAAAATAGTGAGCATACAGCTTGTATAACAGTGTAAATGTTCTGTCCCCTCAAAATAATGCAACACACAGCCATTAATGTTTAAACTGTTGGCAACAAAAGTGAGTACACAGCTAAAATGTGAGGGAGTGTACTCACTTTCGTGATATGCTGTATATCATATTGCCAGATACATCTAGAGGCACCAGTTTTGGTCATCTGTCTCAAAATGCTCATGACTTTTTTCTTTGAGTTCTGGACTATCCCTGATTGGCTTGGAACAGTGCAATTCATTTAGACACACAAAATATTGGATTTGTCAAATGTTCTATTCTAAATTAGTTCAGTAATCCTTAAATTGCCCTGTAAGTCAGTCCAGTTGCCTCCTTGTTGCAAAATTGAAGCTTGAAACTTTGTATTTCAATAAGCCACCATTAGTTAGCCAACTGGCTTGTTTGGCTTTAGCCAAATGTGTGGACTTTTATTCTAGTTTATAAGCCATGAGTTAAGACTTAGCATATCGGGTCATCTAGGTCACTTTTGCTAGTTTTGTAAAATTTTATTACAGTAAAACATGACAGTGCAAATAAATTAGACCAGAGGTGTCAAACTCAAGGCCTGTGGGCTGGATGCAGCCCGCAATGTGGTCACATCCGACCCGCAGGGCTGTCCTGGTCTACCCGATGCGAAGACAAAAAATCAGACAGCCTAGCTTCAGCCTGGACTACCCAGTGCAAAGAGGAAAGATGAGCCACAGTGGCACAGTACTGTAGACTACTTCTACTGACTGCCAGCTGACTGCAATTCGGCATTTCAAATCTCACCAGGCTCGAGACTCACTTAGCCTTCCATTCTTCCACGGTTGGTAAAATGAGGACCCAAATTGTTGGGGGCAAGAGGCTGACTCTGTAAACCATTTGGAGATGGCTGTGAAGCACTGCGTAGCGCTACGTAAGTCTTAAGTGCTATTGCTGTCGGGCCCACGTAGCTTCAGCCCAATCTACCCAATGTGAAAAGGAAACATGCCAGCAGTTTGGGGAGTAGCGTCAAGCTGGTCACGTCCACCCAGTTGGCCATACCCACCTAGTCGGCCACACCCGCCCAGCCCTCAATGAAATTGAGTTTGATACCTCTGAATTAGACATTTTAGTTCTTCCAGCCAATATTTACATTTCTTGATTCATAGTTCCCTTTTAGAAAACATGCTGTTCCAACAACAATATTTCAGATGTTCACACTGGAAGAGCTGAACTATTTAAAACTACATGAAAAATGTTTCAGAATGTTCCATGTTAATCTGTTTGCCACCTCCAACCATTCTCAATCTGGCTATTTCATTCAGCAATCATTCCTCTCTTCCCAAAGTTCTTGCTTGCTAGTCTTGCTTATAACCTTATAACTCTGTATAGTCTTGTTTATAATTGTTCATTATAAGAGCATTGTTTCCTGATTTTAGTGAATGCATATATTTCAAAAAAGGATTTAGCTTACGCTTATTCATTTATTCAACCATGAATAAATATTTGATCTTTGGGTTTTCATAAATTTTCTGAATACATAACCTTGTACATTGTGTTGTTATGGAAGGTCAGGGCTATAAAACATGTCAGATAAGAATATACCCATGTTTATAAAGAAAGGTTTCTAAATTTTGGACTGAATACTTGGCAGAAAAAATACTTTTTTTCTGAAAATTATTCATTTTTTTTAAATGAAGAGCGATATATTTCACCATGTGGCTTCCAACAGTTGTATCTGTGGGGTGCCAGCACAGAATTTTAAACACAGATGTCTTGTTTTTCTTCATTCCAGGATCAGTTTCTCTTGCCTTTTTCCTGCTTCCTGGCACTTCAGTATTTCCCCCGTTGGGTGTCCACGGATACTGAATACCACATTACGACAAATTATTGTCACTGGACTCCTTGCTGCTGCATTTTTCATATTATATTACTCTGTTTTAAAATACAGCTCCCGGGACAAAAAGCTGCACAGGTAATCTTTCTCTGGTGGATTAAAAACAAATCCAAAGCTGTATACCTAACAAAATGAGACAGATCACCTTACATTAAACTTATTCATTGTGTGTTAATACCCCCTCCATTTCTGTATAAACTTAAATTGGTTCAAATCTGGGCTGCCTCTCATTTAATCTCTACAATAGCAGTCCGCTGAAGTAGTAGGCTGGGCTGAGTGTTGGTGGCTAGTCCAATGTCACTCAGTGAAAGACCCAGCTGAAGCGTTGAACCTCCAAATCAAGCAAGTGAAACGTCATCGTATAATTGTTCTTACATATGTGTGTTTCCACAGCAATCAAGTTCAGCGTGATTGACATTAGGGCTTTGTCCTCTCCTTGTTTCCTCTGCAGCCTTCCTGGGTTCAGTGAGACTTGCTTCTGAGCAGTTCTTCCATTCTCTCTCTCCCAGGTACCTTGCCCGAGTTACAGACACCGAAGCCACAGACACCAGCAACCCAAAGCTGAATTACGGCATCATGGTGGATTGTGGAAGCAGTGGGTCTCGCATTTTCGTTTATTGGTGGCCAAGGCACAATGGCAATCCCCATGATTTACTTGACATCAAACAAATGCGGGACAAAAACAGAAAACCAGTGGTTATGAAAATTAAGCCAGGTACTAGGGGAAGTCATACCTATTCCTCAGCTGCTTCTTTGCCTATCAAGAAACTCTGTCATGCCAAAGATTTGGCAATATTTGCTTCTTAAAATGCAGCGGATTCTGCCTTTTTATTTGGTATCTGCAAGACCCCGATCTTCCCACATTTGTCACCCTGTTTTTCATTTGCTTCTTAAGATTCTTAATGCTTAAAAAAAAAACCAAAGAAGCAAACAGGTTTCATTTCATTTTATTTTTTATTATTAAGATTTGTATATTACTATTAAAGGCCAAGTTTTGTTCAGTACAATTTTTCCCAATATCTTATTTAAAGTAGTTGAGATTGCTATACAGAATGTAATTTTAAGACAGGCAAGGCCTGGGGACCGGATCTGGATTCCCATGTCCCACCCACCATGGCCACCCCCAGCCATGCCCACCATGGCCATGCCCCCGCCTCTTCAAGGCCAAATACAACCCTGATGTAGCCCTCAATGAAATTGAGTTTGACACCCCTGTTTTAAGATAATACCCTGCATTTGTTACACCCATACTGTATTTTTGAAAGGCGTGACTTTTTAAAAGTTGCAGTATTTTGCATTTGACTGAATTCCCACCTTGGGTGTTAAGTGAGAAAAATACTTTTATTAAAAAGTGCGTTCTACTTTCTCATGCTGATGTTGTCAGACCTGGAAGCCATCTTTTACTTTTTGGATTTCAGGCCTGCCACACTTTCTACTGTGGGAAAATGGGAGGGGGGACTTATACAGAGTATAGGTGATGTGTAGCCATAATAACATTCTTTCTCAGAAAGTCAAGGTTGCTTTTGTCCCTGCACCTGGACAGATGTGGATGGGAGGAATCTTTCTTTGTGGCAATGAAGGATTGGAACATGTGATAGACTTGTGGGGTGTTGGGGCAGGGTCTTGAACTTTCAACTGGGTGGGAAAAACCTGGAAATTTTCCGATTCGGGTTTTCCCAGATGTGCCAATAAGAAATCTCTAATAATGGAACTTTGAGGAAACTCAAGCCTCGGAGTTTTTTTTCGTTGGGGGTGTTTTTTGGAATTCTGATAGATGTATGTTTGTGTATTTATCTCTCTTGCTCTCTAGGCATTTCAGAATTTGCTACCTCTCCTGAGAAAGTTAGTGACTATATTTTTCCACTTCTGAACTTTGCTGCTGAACACATACCCCGTGCAAAGCACAAAGAAACCCCTCTGTATATTCTCTGTACTGCAGGGATGCGAATCCTGCCAGAGAGGTAACCTGGATATCTTTCATTCTTACTAATCTTTAATAGAAAGATTTGCCCACAGAAATAGATCCTAATTTACAATTTAATCCATTTCAAATCTTGCAGCCAACAAAAGGCGATACTGGAAGATCTTCTTACTGATATCCCAGTGCATTTTGATTTTCTGTTTTCGGATTCTCATGCTGAAGTGATTTCAGGAAAGCAAGAAGGTAAGAATACAGGCTGAAACAAAGAAAAATTGGAATTTTAGTCAGGAGTGTGATGGAATATGTAACCAGTGAGAAGGCACAGTCCTGAAAAACTGGGGGGAAAAGCTTCATTATTGAGAGTATCTTAGTTTAAAATAACAGAGTTGGAAGGGACCTTGTAGGTCATTTAGCCTAACCCCCCAACACCCAAGCAGGAGACCCTACTCCATTTCTGACAGCTTCCAGGGATGAAGCTCCCACAACTTCTGAAGGCAACTTCTGTTCCATTGGTTGATTGTTCTCACTGTCAGAAAATTTCTCCTTATTTCCAGGTTGAATCTCTTCCTGATCAGTTTCCATCCATTATTCCTTGTCTGGCCTTCGGGTGCTTTGGAAAATAGTTTGACCCCCTCCTGTCTATGACAGCCCCTCAAGTATTGGAATGCTGCTATCCTGTCTCACCTGGTCCCTCTCTTCCCTGGACTAGTCATGCCCAGTGGTGGTGGCAACATGTGGTAGCAACATTTGGAAGGGCTGTCTCTAAAAAGTACTGACTTTTTAGTTTTTGCAAGATCAGAAGTAATTTAGGAGAGGCCTGTGTTTTGTGATCACTGAGCTAGCTAGAGTGAAACTGTCCAGTCCAAGGTCCAAAAGTGTTAGTCGTTCCTGACTCTAGGGGGCAGTGCTCATCTCCGTTTCAAAGCCGAAGAGCCAGCGCTGTCCAAAGATGTCTCCGTGATCATGTGGCCAGCATGATTAAATACCGAAGGCTCACGGAACGCTGTTATCTTCCCACCAAAGATGGTTTCTATTTTTCTACTTGCATTTTTACATGCTTTCGAATTGCTAGGTTGGCAGAAGCTGGGACAAGTTATGGGAGCTCACTCCATTACGTGGCACTAGGGTTTTTTAACTGCCAACCTTTCTGATTGACAAGCTCAGCGTCTTAGTTACTGAACCACTGCATCCCTGACAAAGAATAGAGTACCAATATATATTTATTAAGATGCCCTGTGCGGCCTGTTACATCAGCCTGAACCTGTCATATATTTTAACAAAATGTGCAAGAGAAGCAGATACTGTTAACTATCCTAATATTTAAGGCCACATAAGACACAAAATAAACATATGCAAGGAAGGAACTTTTACAAATGTAACTATTATGTGCAAAAGTTTTCACATGAGCTGAAACTTCACTTATTCAGGATAACTATCAACAATACAGTTCAACATGCAAACACTTTGCCTCCGTAAATATTTGGTGTATGTTTGTGTGTGTGTGTGAGTGAGAGAGAGAGAGATATCACTAGGAACCAATTTATTAAATTGTGGGACATTAGGGTCTTAATGAGCTAAAGAGCATTCTCTTCTTCAATTTTACAGAATGCTGAAGTATTTTCAATTGCATATATGTATGTGTGTATTTCTGTGTGTATATGAGTTTTCAAGAAAGCAGTTTGAATTTTATATATATATATATATATATTTGATATATCTGTTTTGCTACTGTTTTAGTTTTGTTAAGCTGTTCTTTTTTACAAGTCGTCGCCCCCCCGCTCCCCGGCCCAGTGATATTATAATATTTACAAACGTACTTTTTACGTTTTATCCAGGCGTATATGCATGGATCGGCATCAACTTTGTCCTTGGAAAATTTGAACATATGGATGAAGGTAAGGGCCTTAATATTAATTAATTCCAAGAATTGCTAAAGTATCATCATTAGTGCACAGTTTCCTTCCTCCTCTGGCTTTATTCTTACAAATGGAAATTGCTCAGCCTCAGTACTTGGTTAACAGTGTTTCCATAACAATTCTCCGAATCTGCTTTATTAAAGAACAAAAATCAAGAAGACTTGTACAGAAAACATTTTTCTTAGTGACTGTCTCTCAAATCAGTTCCAAATCAATCTGAAATAACCATAATATCGCCTCTAGGCACAATGGGGTTACAATATCAGAAGAATTCTGAGAACTCAAAAATCGTCATTCTCTTCTATATAATTTTGTTCGTTGCAAGTAGAGGTATGGCCTCCTATGGATTTTGGATTGCTCTGATAGCTTTTTATTTAATTTGTGCTTTTTTCTGCAACTTTCCCAGCACTATGTCATTCATGTAAGACTATTCATTTGGCATTTGGGAAGTATTTTTCTTAATATTACTAAGAATATTATTACATTATTAAAAATATTGTTATAATTAACATAAACAAATCTCAGATCTTAATTTTTCTCACTACAGTTTAGCTTCTTTATTATATTGACAGCACATTCTCGTGCACCACTCATAAAGTTTATTTGCATTGTCCCAACATCACATCCCTTTAAGACTTTCTGCACTAGGAAAGACTCTTCTCAGGCAAGTTATATTCATTCTGGCCTCTGAATATTAGGCTGACATTCTCAAGATCCTGTTGCTTTCTTATACAATACAAGATAATAATACAATAGCAGAGTTGGAAGGGACCTTGGAGGTCTTCTAGTCCAACCCCCTGCCTAGGCAGGAAACCCTATACCGTTTCAGACAAATGGCTATCCAACGTTTTCTTAAAGACTTGCAATGTTGGGGCATTCACAACTTCTGGAAGCAACGTTGTTCCACTGATTCATTGTTCTAACTGTCAGGAAATTTCTCCTCAGTTCTAGGTTGCTTCTCTCCTTGATTAGTTTTCACCCATTGGTTCTTGTTTTACCCTCAGATGCCTTGGAGAATAGTTTGACTCCCTCTTCTTTGTGGCAACCCCTGAGATATTGGAACACTGCTATCATGTCTTCCCTAGTCCTTTTCATTAAACTAAACATACTCAGTTCCTGCAACCGTTCTTCATATGTTTTAGTCTCCAGTCCCCTAATCATCTTTGTTGCTCTTCTCTGCACTCTTTCTAGAGTCTCCAAATCTTTTTTACATTGTGGCGACCAAAACTGAATGCAGTATTCCAAGTGTGGCCTTACCAAAGCATTATAAAGTGGTATTAGCACTTCACGGGATCTTGATTCTATTCCTCTGTTTATGCAGCCTAGAACTGTGTTGGCTTTTTTGGCAGCTGCTGCACATGCCTGGCTCATATTTAAATGGTAGTCCACTAGGACTCCAAGATCCTTTTCACAGTTACTACTATTGAGCAAGGTACCACCTACACTGTACCTGTGCATTTCATTTTATTAGATAGTGCCCAATGTTCAAGTTTGTCAAGCTTCTTCTGTACCTTAAGCCTATCTTCTGGAGTGTTTTTTGGTGTTCTTGACTGTTGCTAGGCCCAGCAAGAGTTTTAGATTTATTTATTTATTTTATTTGTTTGTTTGTTTGTCAAACATGTACAAGATAACAAGTATAGGTATGAACATAAATATGAACAAAGGAAATAAATGCAGATAAATGGGGACAGTAAGACAGGGATGGTAGGCACACTGGTGCGATTATGCACGCCCCCTTTACGGACCTCTTAGGAGTGGGGTGAGGTCCACAGTAGACAGTTTCAGGTTAAAGTTACGGGAGTTTGAGGATGTAACAATGGAGTCGGGTAGAGCATTCCAGGTGTTGATCACTCTGTTAGCAAAGTTGTATTTTCTGCAATCAAGTTTGAAGCAGTTTACCTTGAATTTGTATCTATTGTTTCCCGTATATTATTGTAGTTGAAGCTGAAGAAGTCGTTTGTGGGCAAGACATTGTAGCAGACAATTTTATGTACTAACATTGAAAAGAGTTTATTTGTTGGTTTATTTAATCTGTGTGCAACAGGTGACTCTGGCTAGCAAACAAATTAAGAATCAAAAGAATTACAAGTATTTGACTTACAACAGTTTGCTTAGTGATCATTTGAAGTTACAACCCTGGAAAAGAATGACAACTGACTGTTTTCCACCCTTACTGCATCCTTATGGTCAAGTGATTCCCCGTTTGGCGACCTTCTGACCAGCAATGTCAACGGGGAATTCAGATTCACTTAACAACCATGTTTACAAACTTAACCACTGCAGGGATTCACTTAACAACTGGCAAGAAAGGTGGTCATTCACTTAGCCCAGGGGTCAGCAAACTGCGGCTCTGGAGCCGCATGTGACTCTTTCCTCCCTCTGCTGCGGCTCTGTCACCGGTCGGCACCACAATTTTGATAGGAGCTTCCGGGGGTGGGACAGTGCCCCAAGAGAAGACTCTATGGCAGTGATGGCGAACTTTTTTTGGCTCATGTGCCATAAGGGGGGAGCGCAGGGGGGGCATGCATGGGCGTGCTGCACCCATAATGCAACACGCAACTCCCCCCAGTGCACATGCAGAGGCTTTATAGGAGCTGGGGAGGGCGAAAACAGACTCTCCCCCCCCCCCCGAGGCCCTCCAGAGGCTTCAGGGACATTCAGGAGGCTTCCCTGAGTTAGCCAATGTGTCCTTTAGCAACAGAAATCCGGGTCTCGGTTGAGGTCATAAGTCAAAAAAAACCTGTACAGTCAATGCATAAAGGGAAATGATGCCCCGTTTTCAGCAGCGCCTCTTCCCCGTCTTGTCTTCTAGAGGACGAGGACGTAGTGGAAGTGCATGTTCCTGGCAGCGAAAGCAAAGAGGAAGTTGTCCGGAAGAGGACCGTGGGTATACTTGACATGGGTGGTGTTTCAACCCAAATAGCCTATGAAGTCCCTAAAACTGTAAGCTTTGCCTCTTCACAGCAGGTTATTATCTGTACAACTTTCCTTCTTTTGTTTTCCTGCATTTTAACCCATATCCATTGATTCATTTTCTTTTGCACGGTGTGAGTCCTTGTGCCCCCCACGGTCTGTGAGCAGTTTCACCCCGCATGAAGAGAAGGAGCTGAACTTCTGTGTCCTGTCAGCTAAGCAATCCATAAAACGTTATTTTCCATTTCATCTGTCAGTGTGCTAGAAATGTGTTTGCTTACGATACGCAGCTTATGTGGATAAATTTTGCTGTTGAAATTACCTTTTTTTTCATACTGTACATAAAGAAAATTATGCACTGTTAACATAGCTTGCGGTTACTATTTGATGCGATTTCTTCATGGTTGACGTATTGCGGAATGCCTTTTTAAAATCATTCTAAATGTCCGTATTTTTTGGAGTATAAGACACACTTTCTCCCCCCACTAAAAGAGGGTGAAAATTTGGGTGCATCTTATACACCAAATGTAGCCCAAAATGCAAGGCACAGAGGATGTGATGGTCTATGACAATCCCTGCGGCTTAGAACAGCTGATTGGGGTATTCCGGGGAGCCGATCCACCCACCAATCAGCTGCTCATGCTGAATCAGGCTGCAATGATGTGCTGAAGTTGACCTGGCTGTTTGCTATTTGCTGCAAGGACGTGTCAGAGTTTGCAGCAGCAATCACATTCAGAAAGCACACACAAGTATCTGATTCAGCAGGATTCAATAACTTCTCTTTATATATAATATAACACATTAAGTAAATATACAATACCAAAAGCAGGTTTTCCAACATGGTAGTTCAGCAGAGAAGTTTCAGTTTTAGTTTCAAGTATCAGCACAGCATGCAGCTTTAGTACAGAATAAGCCAACCCTGGCTCCTTGCTGTCAGCAAATACTGTTTGTTTCCAAACAACCCTCAATTCTTTCACACACTGACAGGATGCTAGCCAGATGAATACCATGGATGCTGGTAGGCAGAGGCAGAATATTTTTTTTCTTATTTTTTTCTCCCAAAACTAAGGTGCATCTTATACTCCCAAAAATATGGTAGTAATTGTCAGGAAAATTTTAATAGGAACCGTTATTTGTATGGTATACCTGAGTGTAGCACTCAGTACAAGGAAAATCCTGACCTACAGCCTTTTGAGATGAAAAGGAAACATTGGATTCAATCATCATGCTTAGCCATAACAAGGTTTGTTAGATGTTGGCTTAGTTGGATGTGTAACTCCAACTGTTGTGCCTCATTGAATGAATCATGATGAAATAGCAAGAGTACAGTACAGAGTGGGAGTTCACATATTTATTTTTTGCTGTTCTGAGTAGCTTTTTTTACAAGTGGAAAAATAAAATCCAGAATTTTCCTTTTTTAGTACAGCAGATTTTTGTTGCTCCAGGCTTCCTTTTCTACATTACTTGTGCCTTCTGCACCACTGGGGGCTTTTTGAAATTGAACACAGATATGAATCTTTATTGTAAATAGCAGTAAGCTTGGTGTGCTTATTTGACTCTAGCTAAAAACTCAGATATATAAGAAAACCTGAATATAGGGGCTCAGAAAAGTCCTGCTCTCAGAAAACATCCTTTGAACATGATCAGTCAAACATTTAATCACTATCAACAGTGGATTCATTTTTAACTATGGTTTTTGTAGTAAAAAAAAACTAATTTGTGTTTAGAAACAAAACCACAGTTAAGTATTACAGCTACATAGGGCTTTAGGGATTGTATCTCTGTAGAATATACCTGATCTGTGACAAGAGAAATCCACAAATATAAATACTGCTTGTTTTTTAGATTTGATCAAAATGTATGGCTTGTGAAAACCTCTGCTTATTTTTAGGATCAAAAATAAAGCTTTTCTTGGTGCCAGGATAAGTGCACCAATAATATTTCAATTGCGATTAAGGTTTCAGCCAACTAGGAGACTATGAGTTCTAGTCTTGCCTTAGGCATTAAGCCAGCTGGGAGACTTTGGTCCAATGACCAGGAGACAGGGAGTTCTAATCCCGCTTTAGGTATGAAGCCAGCTGAGTAATCTCGGGCAAGTCCCTCTCTCTCCATCCTAGGCAATGGCAAACCACTTTTGAAAATTTATTGAAAATTACTGTAGAGCAGTGGGTCTCAACCTTCCTAATGCCGCAACCCTTTAATACAGTTCTTCATGTTGTGGTGACCCCCAATCATAAAATTATTTTATATTTTCTGTATTTTTTCAAAAATACATGTGTTTTCCGATGGTCTTAGGCGACCCCTGTGAAAGGGTCATTTGACCCCCAAGGGGTCCCGACCCTTAGGTTGAGAACCACTGCTGTAGAGGAAGGAAAGTGTAATATTTGCTAGCGTAGTCTATATGGGCATATGTCTAGCTGTCCCTGTAGTTGACAAATATTTGGACATTGGTGTTGTTTCCATTGTGCAGGGCCAGGAAACCAGTGTCTTTCCAGATGTATCCCTTTGTATTAAGCTATGATGGCTGGAGCTGTTGGAAACTTGTACCCGAGAACATCTCAAGGCCATCCTTATCCATCCTTGGGTTATTGCTCAGGTGTTTACTGTAAACAGCTGTTGCCAAGAAGGTTTTGAAACCCACAGAGCTGGAAGTGTTCTTGACTAATCAAAACCTGGGGAATGAAAACAGCAGAGATGAACTCTGCCTCTCAATCTCTTTCTTTGGTGGCCGGCAGGAGGAGGTGGCCAAGAACCTACTGGCGGAATTTAACTTGGGGTGTGACGCTCACCAGAATGAACATGTGTATCGCGTCTACGTGGCAACTTTTCTGGGCTTTGGCGGTAATGCTGCTCGACAGAGATACGCAGACAACATATTCACCAACACAGTATTGAGAAACAGGTGCAGCACTGTAATGAAGTTGCTTCCAAATTGTAACTTTCATGACACGCTTAGCATAAAATCTCTGAAACAGGCGCATGTCAAAAAAAAAAAAAAGAAGAATGTTAGATTGCCAGTCTTAAAATGCAGTATAAGCTAGGGGTGACTAATAGTGACTTGAGGCTACGTGAGTTAATACAATTAGTTGTCACGTCAACTGCAGAAGGGAAAAGTCTGTTTACACAATTGATTTAACACAGCTGGTTTCCTGCAATTGCCAATCCCAGATCGTATATGAGAAAATAATTCAGTGTTTACAGGAGAGGTCCAGATGTGTTTGTTTTTCAAGCTGTTTCTAGGCCACATTTCTATCAACTAGATTCTTGGCTTTTCAGAATTTCAAATCTTTCATCAAATGACAATGACATTGCAACAGAGAAGTGTAAAAAAAACTGCATCAAAAATAGCATGGTCATCTTCATTCTAATTAAGTAAATCACCAGGAAAATGAAGATAAAAAACTCTTTGCTAGATGCCAGAACGTAAGAACTAAATTGGGGGCTGGGAAGCTTTTTATATGAAAGGCCCTAG
The DNA here is from genome assembly GCF_009769535.1 of Thamnophis elegans. Classification (NCBI taxonomy): domain Eukaryota; kingdom Metazoa; phylum Chordata; class Lepidosauria; order Squamata; family Natricidae; genus Thamnophis; species Thamnophis elegans. The sequence goes on along the minus strand of NC_045553.1, from coordinate 27,705,965 downwards.
TTCAGTTGGGGGAGTGGGGGAACCAGCCAGAAGAAGGAATTGATAGTAGATGGTGTCATCAGGTGGGTTCCTTGGTTTGGAGGACAGTAGCTACTAGTCTCTTTTCACATCACTCTGGCTTAGAGTTATGACTGAGTTAAGATCAGCACGGCTTGTTCAAACAAGAAGTAATCCATGGCTTGGTGCTTTCCCAAATATAATTGATGGCGGGAAGAACCCAACCTGGCAGGGAGGAGGAGTCCAGTATAGAACCTGAGTCACTGCACTTACCACTGCCACCATCCAAGTTCCTGGGAGTCTTGCTTGCGTCCCAAGAGGAGGCTGCCACTCGGAGGAGATTCCTGTATTATAAGCAGAACATAATAAAGTAGTTAACTGGAATTCTGCACACGTGGCTCTGGTTGTTGATGCCTGACCCTATAACTGAACTGCAGTGATTTGGTCTAGACGGTTATGCTCTCCTAATCCCCCCCCCCCTCACAAAGGAATACTTTTGTCAGGGCAGAAAAATGAGGCTCCATATTTCTAATTGAGACCTAGCTCCCTTTGGCTGTTTCATTGATTGTCCTTTGGTGTCCTTTGATCCATTCTGCTTGCAGGCTTCTTGGTAAACAGATCGGTCTGACCTCCGAGACTCCCTACTTGGACCCTTGCCTGCCCTTAGACGCTGAGGACGAAGTCCAGCAGAACGGCCAGACTCTGTACCTTCGAGGGACAGGAGATTTCCACTTATGTCGCGATGTCATTCAGCCTTTCATGAACAGGACCAACGAAACGCAAACTTCCCTGAATGGCATTTATCAGCCGCCCATCCATTTCGAGAACAGCGAATTCTATGGGTTTTCGGAGTTCTATTACTGTACTGAGGACGTCTTAAGGATGGGAGGAGACTACAACGCTGCTCAGTTCCTCAAAGCTGCAAATGTAAGGCCCAGACATATCCCACTTCAAGGTTTGGCTGAGAAATTAGGAGTAACTTCAGAGGCATTAGGAAATCTAACTTGATTTTATCCGGCTCAGGCTGGAGATCGCATATAATAAGCACACCATACAATAAAGCCCCTAAATTAACACATTCTGTAATGTCATAATTTTAGATAATAAATCTCTCATAGGGTAATGTTGATTCTAAAATGATCTTCATTATATATGGTATACCAGAAATAACAGGGCAGCCAAAATTTGTCAATAAATCAGAAAATAAATTATTAAGATAACAAGTATATGTAGAAAATAATAACTAGTTGATAACCCGGCATTGCCCAGGTATTTATTTATAGGGGAAAAATGTCTGGACCAAACATCATTGCTAATGTTGGATTTTACCACTTAAGCAGAGGGACCCCCCTTGTGGAGTACTATAAAGCCATTACCATGGCAACTCCATTGTGCTGTACAGTACATTTGAAGGCACAACAGGCTATATCTTAACAGAACACACACCCCGAGGGGTATTAGAGTTGTCTTACTCCCACACTATTTTTTTCCAGAGACTTGAGTCATCAGGTTTGGTAGAAATTGTTTGAGGAGTTCCAGAGTTATGCTGGAACATACACACACAAACACATCCATATGTATATATATGGATGTGTTTATATATGGATGTATAGATAGATGATAGATAGATAGATAGATAGATAGATAGATAGATAGATAGATAATCAGAATAACTGAATGGTAACTGATCGTGTTCCATCTCTCAGGCTGGGGGGTCAAATACTACGCCCCTCAGACAGGGTCCGCAACTTGGGAGTCCTCCTGGACCCACAGCTGACTTTTGAACACCATTTGTCAGCTGTGACCAGGGGGGCATTTGCCCAGGTTCGCCTGGTGCACCAGTTGCGCCCCTACCTGAACCGGGAGGCTCTCACAACAGTCACTCATGCCCTTGTGACCTCTAGGCTGGAGTACTGCAATGTGCTCTACATGGGGCTGCCCTTGAAGAGTATTCGGCGACTTCAGCTAGTCCAGAATGCGGCCGCGCGAGCGATCGTGGGTGCACCTCGTTTCACCCACATAACACCTATCCTCCGCGAGCTGCACTGGCTACCTGTCGATCTCCGGGTACGCTTCAAGGTGCTACTTGTCACCTACAAAGCCCTTCATGGTAGTGGATCTGGGTACTTGAGAGACCGCCTACTGCCAATTACCTCCACTCGACCAATTAGATCCCATAGATTAGGCCTCCTCCGAGTTCCATCTGCCGGTCAATGTCGACTGGCAACCACGCGGAGGAGAGCCTTCTCGGTGGCAGCTCCGACCCTATGGAACGATCTCCCCATGGAGATTCGTACCCTCACCACCCTCCAGACCTTCCGCATAGCCCTTAAAACCTGGCTATCCCGTCAGGCCTGGGGTTAAAGACCGCAACCCACCCGAATTGTATGAATGTTGTGCTTTTAATGATGTACTGTCTTATGTGTTTAATCTGTTCGTCCTCCCTTCCTTCCGAATTGTGAGCCGCCCTGAGTCCCCCCAGAGAAAAGGGCGGCATATAAATAAACTACTCATACTCATCAAATTTGAGTGACTGTATTATTACTTCTGGGACATTATTTATATAAATAGGGTGTGTTTATTTATTTCCATAATTTTTCCCCCCTCAGGAATATTGTGCCACAAAGTGGTCTGTTCTGCGGGAAAGATTTGACCATGGCCTGTATGCCTCCCATGCAGATCTCCATCGAGTGAAGTAAGTATCCACATTCTTCTGTGCCTACATGTGGTCTCCTTGCCAGAGAGAGATCCCAAACTGAATTCCTTAAGTTATTCTTTCAAGGAAGACAATATATGTATGTATGTATGTATGTATGTATGTATGTATGTATGTATGTATGTATGTGTTTGTCAAAGCACCTGGTATGCCCAAATATGGGAGGGAGCATACTGCTTCCCTTTGGCCTTTCAGCTCCACCTTTTATTTATTTATCAGCACAAATGCAACACAAAAATGGTTTCCTGCCTGGAAGTCTCCTAGGGTGGAGCTGAAGGGCCAAAGGGAAGCAGTATGCTCCCTCCCATATTTGGGCATACCAGGTGCTTTGACATAATACCTACTGATTTCCTTGGCTCAGCTGATAAGGGAGGAGAGCTTGTGGTTTAGTGAGTAATACAACTGCCTAACATGTAAAAACAGCCCAGGTTCAAATCCCAGTAAGGGTATGGCTAGCTGATGAGAGCTAAATAGCTTGAAATAGATCTATACTAGTCTCCCTTATTTATTTATCCGCACAAATGCAACACCAACATGTATGTACAGTGTGTATGTATGTATATATAAAAATCAAAGTGTGTGTGTGTGTGTATGCATGCATATATATATGTAGGTCTCTAGTTGTTCGGGTTTTCTCCCGCGTAGAATTGGAGATGTCTTGGCGACGTTTCGACGAAGTCATATTCGTCATCTTCAGGCTGCTGCTGACTACTTCAGGTTTGGTGTTTCCAGGAGTAGTGGAAACACCAAACCTGAAGTAGTCAGCAGCAGCCTGAAGATGACGAATGTGACTTCGTCGAAACGTCGCCAAGACATCTCCAATTCTACGCGGGAGAAAACCCGAACAACTAGAGACCTACATACTAACACCCGCGAAAACCTCAGAAAACATATACCGTATTTATCGGCGTATAACACGCAGTTTTAAAACTAAAATTGCAAGCTTAAACCCTGCCTGCGTGTTATACGCCGATACTCCGGGTGGCAGAAGCCCGGGACCCAGTCAAATTCGCTGCGCAAGGTGAAACGGCCGGCAGCAGCCCTGCTCTCCTGCTGCGGCTTCTGTTTCAATAGGGAAGAAAACTTCCTTTCGCTTCCCGGGCTTCTGCCGCCCGGCAGAAGCCCCGGGACCCAGTCAAATTCGGGAAGCGAAAGGAAGTTTTCTTCCCTACTGAAACAGAAGCCGCAGCAGGAGAGCGAGGCCAGCGTCCGTTTCAGTCGCTTCCCTTGTCCGTCTTGATTGCTGGAAGCAGTAACAAACGGCGCGTCCGCTCCGCATCGCCCTGACAACCACCCCAGCCGGCGGCTGCCAGGCCTCGCTGGAGTCAATTGCAAAGCTGCGTTCAGCGCTTTGAGGACCTGAGGCATCTTGGGAAATGTAGTTCCCTATCAGAAAGAATGGAGTAGCTGCGAATTTGTAACAACATAATATAACTTGGTGCTTCGCAGGTTACGAAAATCTCGTTTGATTTGCACACTGTTTTTTAAAAGTTAGATAAAGAAATTATGCTGTGAAAGCGACTAGATAGCCCCCCTCCCCTTCCTGTGTGTGAGAAAGGGAAGGAGAGGAAGGAAGGAGGGAGGGGGGAGGAAAAGAAGAAGGGAGGGGGGGAGAAGATGGAAGGAGAAAAGATGGATGGAAGGAGAAAGAATGGAAGGAGAAGGAGGAAGATGGAAGAAGAAAGGAAGAAAAAGAAGAAGGGAGGGAGAAGGAAGGAGGTAGGAAGAAAAGGGGAAGAGAGGGAAAGAGCAGAAAGACAAAGAGGATGAAGTTGATAGGCAAGAGGAAGGGGGAAGGAAGGGAAAAAAGAGGGAGAGAGTGAAGATGAGGAAGAGGTTTTTGGTTTTCCAAAAAGCAGTGATTCTGATTAAGTTCTTTTGCTCAAAGAGGTGTTTTTTCATTTCATATTTGCCTTTTAAGAGGAGTTAATGTTATAATTCATGTTCTAATGTTATAAATTTTAATCCAACATTAAGTTCCGAGCTTCCAAGTCATTTATTTTTAATGAAAAAAAATTTTACTCAAATTTTTGTGTTAAAATGGGGGGTGCGTGTTATACGCCGGTGCGTGTTATACGCCGATAAATACGGTATATGAGACATTGCAATCTCTGGAACCTAAAATATATTGCTCACTTAACTTTCGTTAGCCTCTGCTAACATCGTCAGAGTGTAAAAACTACCATTAAAGAGAGATCTGCCTTTATACGCCATTAATGAATTTGAATATTGAGCGTGTGATACGCCAATTCACTCGCCTCCCACTTGTAATTAGCTTTGTCGGTTTTACATCAGGCATGTTAATCGATGGATCCTATTCCTTCCTTTTTCCTTCGTATGTATGTATGTATGTATGTATGTATGTATGTATGTATATATGTATGTATCATGAAGTTGATTTACACAATTCAATATTATGTGGTTAATTGTTTTCACCCAAGATTTTGCTTTATCTAAAAAGAAGTCACTATTGTACAAATTGTGCCAGCATAATTTGCAACCAAATCTAGAAACACCAAGACATCTTTTTCCCAAAGCACCAAGTCTCTTGCTTTAAAAAAAAATATTTTTTTGCTTTATGCAAGGTTTTTAGACAATATAAGTGTATCATAAAGTGAAGGAAGTTTGAGAGAGAAAGGAGGGAGGGGTGGCATACAGAATATATATGTATTTTTCCTTTTGGTATAATCCTTTTGGTATAACTGTGCCTCTTTTTGGTCACCAGGTGACCAAAGGTGGCTTTCTTTCCCACTATATATAGAAAATAAGTGATGGATGAATAGGAAGTGAATTATCTTCCATCTCTGGAAGACAGTGGTGTTTTGATGATACATGCACATATCCTCTCTATCCACAAACTAAGTTGGCTATTATTAATTACCAAAAATCATAAATGTAGTTTATGGTTACTGAAATAATTCAGAAAAATTGCTTGGGTTACCGTAACTCTGCTGAAAAGTTCCCCTCCCTGAAAGCCAACTCCACAGGGCCCATTGTTTGCAACAAATTGCATGAGAAGTTTTCACCCCACACCTTTCATTCCTTTTCATTAATGTACAAGCCCCCCCCTCCTCCCCCAGAGAAGGGCTTTCTCTTTGTCATCGCACAGCTTCATTAGCCCTTCTAAGGAGGCATCTTAATTATTTTGGGCCGAATCCAGAGCATGTGTGCGCAAATCCTCGTTAACAACAGCGGGATCTTGAATGTGCAATTAAGTGCTTAAGGCCCGTGGAATTTAGCTCATTCTTCTTTTGGATTGTGCCATTTAGCTCTGTTCCTGTCTAAATAACAACCCCATTTGGATGCCTTTATGTTTATCCTTACAGGTATCAGTGCTTTAAGTCAGCCTGGATGTACGAGGTATTTCACAATGGCTTCAGTTTTCCTGTGAACTACAACAGCTTAAAAACAGCCCTTCAAGTATACGATAAAGAGGTGCAGTGGACGTTGGGGGCCATCCTTTATCGAACCCGATTTTTACCTTTGAGGTACTGTAAGGTTCTGCCTCCCCTCCTTATCCAAGAAAGTAAAAACTGTCGTGTCATTTCAAAAGGAACCTTTTATTGAACAGGAGTGATAGCAGGATGTAACCAAAGCAGGCTCTGAGGCTCCTCAGGCAATACAGTTAGAATAAAAGGAATTAGAAACCCCTCTCAACAGTCCAATGTGGATTCAGCCAATCCACAGGTGTGAAGATATTATTGTTCCAGCCGCTCTGAGAAAGTGATATCCACATGGCCCTCCCTCCCCTTACATTCCCCAAGAGGTGAGAAAATGCCAGGCCGCTAAGGTGCCAGGCTAAAGGTTAGAGATCAATAAAAGAAAGGATACAGGATATATGGGGAGAAAGGAATAAAGTATAAATGAAAGCTACCCCCCCCCCCACTTCCCCTGAAAAATGGCAGATTCACGGATCTGACAGGTACACCTTTTGAGGCATTAGCACATTACTTGTGAAATTCAAAGGCTTTCTTAAGGCGGTTTGCCTGACACAATTTTTGCTAGTGTTAGCAAAGTGTTAGTGTTCCCTGCGCTTGCTTTTCTTCTTGCAGACATTTCATTACCAAGCTCATCCTGCACCAAGGACGCCCCAGTTCAACCCTGAGCTACAAATATTCTCTTCTGTTCTTTCCATTCTTGCTGCTGTCCTTGTGGGATTGCTGGCCATGCAAATAGGAAAGCAGGAATCAGTTTTCAAAGCTGTTGGTGTCCCAGGAACACTTACCCGCTTGGGGTAGAAACTTCCTCTGTAAGTTCTAAGACAGGGATGGCCCATCCTTTTTCTGCCAGGCGCCTGGAAGGATAATTTGGAACAGAGGATTTATGATGATGATTGATATCTGGAACTGGCGTTTTCTTACTTTTTGGGTACACTTTTTTTCCTCCTCACTTACTCCTCTTGCCCTAGACACTGCAATTTATTTTCTTTTATTGTCATTGTACCTCGTACAACTAAAATGCCATCTTCAGCGTACATTATTCATAAAAAAATGAAACAAAAACACACATTCGGTACAAATGACTTGAAAACCCCTGATATTGCATTAATATTGCACTACACCATAGAATTCAATATAGTTACTGCTCTGGGATAGAAGCTGTTTTTCAGCCTATCTGTCCTTGTTTTTATTGTCCTGTACTGTCTGCCAGATGGTAATAGTTCAAAAAAAAGGGTGCCCATAATGAGATGGATCTTTGAGAATGTTTTGAACTTTCTTAAGGCAGCAGGAGCTATATAAAGCTCTTCCAAAGAGTGGAGAGGGCAGCCAATGATCTTCTGGGCTTCATCAGGCCCTGGGGTGCCAGCCTCCCCATCTTATAGATGTTTGTGCAGGGTAATTTTTTCCCAAATGAAAATTGCCTTCCAATGAGATTCTGGGTATAATTCAATGTGTTGGCTTTAACCAATAAGACCTGAATGACCTGAAACCCTACCTCACCCCAGGTACCTTCAGGGCCAACTTCTCACATTGTCATCAGTCTGCCCGGTGTGTATGTCCCAGAAAAGTGTCCCCCTGGTTTTCTGTGCTGAGGGAGACCAGAACCCAGAAATAGAATTTTTGAGGTGATGGCTCGTTTCCTGCTGCGACGTTGCTGTGGAAGGCCGGGTTAGCTCCTATCCCGAAAGCATTCCAGCAACTGGTTAAAATGGATCTTTTCAAAAAGAACGTTGGTAACATTACTAAGGCAGAGGTGTCCAACCTTGGCAGCTTTAAGACCTGTGAACTTCAACTCCCAGAATCCCCCAGCCAGCCATGCTGGGGAAGTCCACAAGTCTTAAAGCTGCTAAGATTGGACAGCCCTGAACTAGAGTCTGCTTTTTCGTTGAATGCTCTGTTTCATGTTGTTGTTATATTTGTCATCTTTATTTATTACGGATGATTTACACTTGATGTTCATCACCAGGCGCCTTTGGGATCACAGCAATCTCTGAAACAGACAGTGAAAGGTTCGCCTCCCAAAAATGTTCTTTACGACTTTCCAGCAGTATCACTTTTGCCCAGATTGGCAAAACTGTTGAGAAATCTGTAGGAATGCGTCAGAATACTAGGTTGTGTTGTTGGGGTGTTATCTACCTACCTACCTACCTACCTACCTACCTACCTACCTACCTACCTACCTACCTATCTATCTATCACTTATTTCTATCATCTATCTGTCTTAGGGAATTTATATTACTGCCTATTTGCACATGGCGACTCAAGGCAGCTTACAAGAATATAAAACCTCATATAAAAACAATAAATCAAATAAAAGAAAGAATCATCTAATAAATTAATATAATAACACCCTGTCCCAGTGACAACACATCATATGAACCATTTAATGGGCTTCATCCTGCTCCGTGTTTCCCAGACCCACTGGCAGAACCAGGTCTTCAGCGCCTTCTGGAAGAGTGTCAGAGTGGGGACCGTCCTAATCTTTGGGGGGAATGATGTTCCAGAGAGAGGGAGCCACCACAGAGAAGGCCCTTCTTCTGGCTCCCACCAGGTGTATCTCCCTCGGGGATGGGACCCACAACATTCCCTGCCTCCCCGCTCTGGTGGGTCGGGTAGATGTGACCAGTAAGAGACCTCAAATAACCTGGTCTGGAGTAGAATGATCTCTTTCATCCCCTCTCCTCCTCCCCCCACAGAGACATCCAGCAGGAGAACTTCCGGGGTAACCACCCCCACTGGCGCAGCTTCGCCTTCGTTTACAACCATTATTTATTCTTCGCCTGCTTCTTCATTGTGCTGCTCTCCATCCTGCTCTACCTGCTCCGCCTGCGGAGGATCCACCGGCGAACTCTGCACAACGGCTCCTCCCCTCCCCTCTGGATCGAAGAAGGCCTCCCGTCACAGAAGATCCCCGGAGGCTTATAAGCTGCTGACTGTGAATCTCAGACCCCTCATCCCCTCCCTCCACTCAGGGTTCCCCTCTCTCTCTCTCTCCCTCTCTCGCCTTCGGAGAGGCTTTTCCTGAGTCCCTAGTTGCAGTCTTGGAACCCGAGAGGCGGAATTTCCCTCTCTGGAGGACTGTGGGATGGGGGAAAACTAGGTCAAACGTGGCTTGACAAGGCTGGGGGGGGGGGGAGCGCTCTCAGCCAAACTTATTTTAAAACTCTTAACTTTGAAAGCAAATGCACTTTGACTTCGGGACAGGGGGGCAGACAGAAAAGCAGGAGAATGCAGTGAAGACTTTGTGCCAGTACGTTAAATGGGAAAGTCGCAAGCAACTTGTGTGTTCAGTAAATGTTGGATGGGTTGGTTCTCTCATTTGGCTGTAAGTCTGCGGTTAGGATTTTCCTGGGTCAGGATGCTGGCTTGCTTCCCTGACCCTTGTGGGCTACCAGTTCACTGCTGTGTGCCATGTTCTTGAGCCACGCAAAGCACAGGGGAAAGGCAGCCTCAGCCTCTCCTGCCCAGCAGCAGAGACCTTGACTGTTTTCTCTTTCCCCCACACCCAATATCTTAAACAGAAGATAGATGGATCAGTAATGAGGCAGCCCTTGCCTCTACAGTCTTAAAAAACACAGCAGAGAAGTAAAACGAGAATTGGAGGGGGAAAATATGCATTACCAGTTCCCAATTGTTGCTTGGTTCAAACAGGTCCTCATTTTAAATCACGGGTGTCCAACCTTGGCAGCTTTGAAGACCTGTGAACATTTAAGACCCATGCTGGGCTGGGGAATTCTGGGCGTTGAAGTCCACAAGCCTTAAAAGTTGCCAAGGATGGACCCCTATTCTAAATTCTCAATCAGGACCACGGAGAGCGAAAGCTCAGTCTCCAAAATGGTGGCAGCCCCGTCTGTTAAGATGTAAAATTCCCCTCCTTGCAAAACGGTGGACTACAGAAAGCCTGGCAGGACGTCGAGCTTCACTGTGGTTGGAAATTGGAGAGGCGCATTGCACAGTCAGGACTTCCTTTGTGTGTGTATGTGTGTGAGCAGCAACTGGTCTATGTACGGGTGTCCATGTGTGTGAGCGTGCACCTGTGTAGCATTCTATGGTCTGAGCGTCATTTCAAATGTGATCCTTTGGGGGGGGTGGATTGGGAAAAACAAGAGTAGCAGTGGGATGGTAACAAGTACACTGTTACTTTCTTATTTCTGGATAACAGAGCCTTTTTTTTTTACTTGAAAAAAAAGTGTCCATAGTTGAAAACAGCATCGATGTGATTGTTTTATGAAATATACAAACTTCATCGTCTTAGGAACCCACATCTGGTTTATGAAATGTTTCTCGACAGTACCTCACTGAAATCTGTTCCCAGTTGTTGAAGGTGGGGAAAATAAAAACACTCATTAAAGGAAGTTGAATAAGCTTGCTGAAATTCCATTAAAATACAGAGATCTGTGGCCCCAGGAGGGAGTGGATCTCTAGGAGACATGAGGCTGTTGCTGGAGTCCCATGATGGCAACCTATGACACACGTGCCGGAAGTGGCACGCAGAGCCATTTCTCAGGGCACGCAAGCCTTTGCTCTTCTGGGTTCTGGCATGCCAGCCGGCTGGTCTTCATGTGCACGGGAGCGCCAGACATGCTTGACAGGTTCACGAAGAAGGCCTCGGGCACACTTGGAAGGCAAATGGGAATCAGGTTTTCTAAGAGCCAGAGTGCCGAAATGGGAGTTCATGCGCGTGTGCGCGGGAAACTGGAAGACAGGCCGCCCGGTTGCGCATGCATGCACTGGGAAGATGATCTTCCAGTTTCCAGCATGCACATCATGTGGCCAACTAGGCTTTGCATGTGTATGTGTGCCAGAAACCGGAAGGCCAAGTGGCCAGTGCATATGCCTGTACTGGAAACCGGAAGATCATCTTTCTGGTGTGCGCATGAGACACCGTGCAGCTTCTCTTCTCGTTCCCAGTGTGTGCATGTGCACCGGCCAGCTGTTCTTTGTGTACATGTGCACACCGGGAGAGCAGCCGCTCGGTGCACGCATTCACACCGGGCAGCTCATCTTCCGGTTTCCCGCACACACACACATGAACTCCCATTTCGGCATTTTATGGCAGTACAGTAGAAGCCATTTTATGGCACAACAGGCTGTATCTTAAGAGAACACACACCCTGAGGAGAGTTACAGGTGTCTTACCCCTACAGAATTTTTTTCCAGAGAGTAAGTCATCTGTATGTCAAGTTTAGTTGAAATTGCTCAAGGCATTCCAGAGTTTGCTGGAACATACACAAATACTCTCTAGAGATTCTCTTATCAGTAGTGAAAGTCAACGTTGTTGAGACAATAAGATGCTTTAATTTTTAGGTGGATTTTAGGTGGATTTCCAGGCCTTGTGATCAGGTAGCCTCCTCCCTCAACGACTGCATTTAATATTGTACTAAATAAGCTTTATTTTCTTCCTTATGGACAAGACATACTTGTAAGGAAGAATGAAATTCTAAATCCATTCATCTAACCTTTAGCAATGTTCTTGTTAGCCAGGTTAGTTTAATTTAGTTTTCTTGATTGTTGTTGCACCTCGTACAATGAAACTAAATGCCATCTTCAGCATACATTATAACTATAAAAATAAAACGGAAACACACATCTCTCACAATCTATACAATTGAATTGAAAACCCCTGATATTGCATTAATAACGCACTACACAGTAGAATTCAATATAGTTACTGCTCTGAGATAGAAGCTGTTTTTCAGCAGATTTGTCCTTTCTGTTTCTGCAGATGGTAATAGTTCAAAAAAGGGGCACCCAGGATGAGATGGATCTTTGAGAATGTTTCGAACTTTCTTAAGGCAGCAGGAGCTATAAAGCTCTTCCAAAGAGGGGAAAGAGCAACCCATGATCCTCTGGGCAATGACGTTGACCCTCTGGAGCATTGTCTTTATCTGCCACTGTGCGATTGACAAACCAGACACACAGAATTAAAATACTCTCTACAAAGCAGCGGTAGAAGGTCACCAACAGTTTTTTCATTCAGTTTCCTGAGAAGCATCAGGTAGTATAATCTCTGCTGGGCTGGGCTACCTGAAATGCCCCTCAAATGTTATGTGTTCACATAAACTTACTTGGTGACTTCAATGCGAGGTTAAGAAGCCGTTCAATAGATATTTCCCAGGGCCAAGTCAGTTTCAGGCATATTAGTGTATCGTTTGTCAGCAGGGAGAAAGAAATGCCATTCCATCTGCTTGTGTGACGGGATAGTGGTCAGGACATGACATTTCTCCCCCGGAAAAAAGTCTGTAATGGAAATTTGGAGATTCCTCGCTTTATATCCAGTTTTGAAAACATTTTAATAACATTATAGAGCAGTGATGGCTAACCTTTTCGGTTAGCCGAGTGCTGAAAATGGAGCACCTGCCCGCAATTCACACAGTTGTTGGGGCCACAACCCAGAAGAGGAGCTGCCCAGGAGGCATGCATGCACTGGAAAATGAGCTTCCGGTTTCTGGTGGACACATAAGGCCTTCTAGGTTTCCGGTTTCTAGCGTGCATGTGCAAATGACAATCAGCTGGATGGCATGCATGCTCACGCCGGAAAATGGAAGATCAGTTCTTCCAGTTTCCAGCACTGCCACACGCACAAAGGTCAGCCACATGCACATGCGCACCAGAAATCCGGAAGAGGAATAGGCAATGCCGCGCATACCAGGTGACATGGCTTCACGTGCCACCTCAGGCACAGGTGTCATAGATTTGCTATCATGGTTATAGAAATACCATTCCTGACTTCTGGTTCCTTTCAGATGTGCTGAACATAGAATAATAGAGTTGGAAGGGACTTTGGGGGTCTTCTAGTCCAACCCCCTGCTCAAGGAAGTGACTCTTTGCTATTCTGGACAAATGGCTATCCAGTCTTCTTGAATGGCACATTTGGACAACCCAGAGTTTGGAGATGGCAACTAAGACCCTAAACATCTGGAAGCCAGCAGTTCAAAGAAGACTAGGTTACTACATCTGGTTTTTTTTTTATCTTTTCCATCCTACCTTGAAGTGGTTCAGTTTAGATCCAACTTTACAACTGTGTCTGTTTATCAAAGTTTCTAATGAGCAGATGCTGGTACTTTCATGTTTTTATGATTTTAATTGGGAATGTGTACCAGTGCAAAAGTCCAAAAAAAGCCTTCCTTTTCTCTGCCCAAACCTGATCCAATTTGCAACACCTGTACCTAATAAGAAGGACTTTAAAAGACCATGGCCTTAGTTCACAGATTTTGCTTCTTGCCTGCTTTACAAATTGCAACAAACTATATGAAAGTATAAAGGGACATGGTGGCTCAGTGGCTAAGACGCTGAGCTTGTCGGTCAGAAGGTCAGCAGTTCAGTGGTTTGAATCCCTAGTGCCGCATAGGTCCCATTATTTGTCTCAGCTTCTGCCAACCTAGTAGTTCAAAAGCACGTAAGAAATGCAAGTAGAAAAATAGGGACCACCTTTGGTGGGAAGGTAGCAGCATTTTGTGTGCCTTTAGTCATAACCGGCCACATGACCACGGAGACATCTTCAGACAGTGCTGGCTCTTTGGCTTAGAAACGGAGATGAGCATTGCCCCTACAGCTGGAAATGACTAGCACGCATGTGCAGGGAAACCTTTACCTTTAACCTTAAGCAGTTTACAGAGTCAGCATATTGCCCCCAACAATCAAGGTCCCCTTTTTACTGACCTTGGAAAGATAGAAGGCTGAATCAGTCCTGATCCACTCAGGATCGAACTCCTGAAAGTGGACAGAGTTAGCCTACAATACTGGATTCTAACCATTGCATCATCACGGTAAATCTAGGTAATATGGGTGGCACACAAATTTAATAAATAAATAAAATTAATAAATGAGCCTAAAAAAGCACTATTAAGTTTACACTTCAGCACTACCTTGATTATCCTTTTATAAGTTTTGCTAAAAAAAATATATAGAAAAAAGTGTTTACAAAATAATATTACAAAATAACAAAAGTTGTTATTTAAAGAAATAAGTGGGCCTTGCCGTAGCACGGGAATAATGCTAGGAAGAAGATTTAAAGAAATCAAACATTTTTTAGAAGACCTATTTTGATTATCCTTAATGGATCAAATTCAACTTTTTGATTAGTGCTAATTCAACAATTTTACTCTGGGTTCTTTTCAATCGTAAAAATGCTTTTATATTTTAAATTTTGAACAAGAGGAGATTATAATCAAATAGATGGAATTTACTATATAGTATATGTTCTCCATCTAGTGGCCAGTGTAAGAAGGTAATTAAATATTAGTATTATTCCGTTGCTTGGGAAATATTTAAAGTTAACTGATCAGCTATGTTGTTTCCACCATCATTTTGTAGGTATGTATTTCTAGTCATTTGGTAAAAAGAGTCAAACCTTTGGAGCCGAATTTTCATTTTTGTTTCACATATATATTTGTTTCCTTATATAGAGAGAGAAAAATTCCAATGAGGAAATATTGAAAATTAATTTTAAAATTCAACTAGTGGCTTAATTTCTATGGTGCTGGAGAAGACTCCCATGAGTCCCTTGGACTGCAAGACGATCAAACTGGTCAATCCTGGAGGAGATCAACCCTGACTGCTCTTTAGAAGGCCAGATCCTGAAGATGAAACTCAAAATACTTTGGCCACCTAATGAGAAGGAAGGATTCCTGGAGAAGAGCCTCATGCTGGGAAAGATTGAGGGCAAAAGAAGAAGGGAAAACAGAATGAGGTGGCTGAATGGAGTCCCTGAAGTAGTCGGCGTAAGCTTAAATGGACTCCAGAGGATGGTAGAGGAGAGGAATGCCTGGAGGAACATTGTACATGGGGTCTCGATGGGTCGGACATGACTTCGTAACTAACAACAACAACAACAGCTTCATTTTAAAAAAAAGAATTGGGAGGAAATATTACACTATCTCACAATTTAGGAATCCTTTTATGTATAAAACAGATTTTAAAATATAGTGTTGGCTGAAGGTAAAATGATTACATCTAAAAGCATTAAAACATTTTTACCACATCCCTCATACAGTTCAAATATTTTCTCACTCACTTTGTTACTTATTACCCTAAGGTTAGTTCATCTTTTAGAAATCACTTCTGTTGGTGTGATTATACCATCCTAGGTATTTTTGTTCATTACTACAGACTATGAGGTCAAGATATCTGAGAAGTGGCCCAGCTAAAGGGTACATCTAACTCCAAAAAAAAAAAAAATGAAGAAGAAGAAGTGCCAGATCTGCTTACTTATCTTGGATGGGGAAATACCTGGGAATCCTAGCAAAATGGTTTTAAAAATTCTAGATCAGTGTTTTTCAAACTTGGCAACTTTAAATCAATTGATCAATTTATTACAATCTTAGACCACAGACAAGAATGCTGACCAAACCAGGACCTCTCCCAAATAAACCCAGTTTCAATCAGTAAAGGATCCAACTCTAGATTAGTAAAGTTCGAAGGGACCTTAGAAGTCCTCTAGTACAAACAGGAGACCCTATACTCGTGATGGCGAACCTATGGCACGCATGGCACAGGTGGCATGTAGACCCCTGTCTGTGGGCACGTGAGCCTCACCCAGCTCAGCTTCACTGTGCAAGCATGCACACCTTCCGCCAGCCAGCTGATTTTTGTGTCCCTGCTGTGCATGCAGGAGATGCGCGCACATGCGCAGAGAGCTGGCAGTGGGGGTGTGTGCATGCAGGGGACCGGGTGTGTATGCGTGGTGGCAAGGGTCACACGGGGGTGCAGCATGTGCTCCGTTTTTGGTTCCAGGAGTCTCCATGCGGCCCGTTTTGGATGCCAGGTAAGTGCAGGGCTTGCATGGAGGCTCGGGGGGGGGGGGGGGGGGGGCAAAAAACAGGCCTCTCGGGAGTCCAGAAACGGGCCCATTTCTGGCTTCAGAAGGGCCTCTGGAGCTCGGGCAAGGCTATTTTTGCCCTCCTGGAGGCTCAAGGAAAGCCTCTAGAGCAGTGGTTCTCAACCTCGAATGACCCTTTCCCAGGGGTCACCTAAGACCATTAGAAAACACATATTTTTGATGGTCTTGGGAACCAAGGCACCAATTTTATGGTTGGGGGGTCACCACAACATGAGGAACTGATTTAAAGAGTCACAGCATTGGGAAGGTTGAGAACCACTGCTTTAAAGTCTGGGGAGGACAAAAATGCCCCCCCTCCCGTGGGACAGGAGACCGAGTAAGCCAAGCCTACCACAACTATGCCCACTCAGCAGCCAGGCAGGGTTGCTAAAATGTGTGAATGGGGAGGGGGGCACATAAGAGCCGAGGTGGCGCAGTGGTTAAATGCAGTACTGCAGGCTACTTCAGCTGACTGCAGTTCTGCAGTCCAGCTGTTCAAATCTCACTGGCTCAGGGTTGACTCAGCCTTCCATCCTTCCGAGGTGGTAAAATGAGGACCCGGATTGTTGTTGGGGGCAATATGCTGACTCTGTAAACCGCTTAGAGAGGGCTGAAAGCCCTATGAAGCGGTATATAAGTCTAACTGCTATTGCTATTGCATTATGGACGTGGTTAGCCATCACTACACTATACAATTTCAGCCAAATGGTTGTCCAATTTCTTTTTCAAAGCCTCCAGTGATGGAGCTATTCCATTGGTTGATTGCTCTCACCATTAGTAAATTTCTCCTTAGTTCTAGATTGCTTCTCCCTTTGGTTTCCATTGTTTCCTGTCTTGCCTTTCAGTGCTTGGAAAATTATTTGACCCTCTCATCTTTGTAGGAGCCCCTCAAATATTGGAATGCTGCTATCATGTCATTCCCAGTCCTTCTTTTCATTAGATTAGTTCTACCCAATCCCTGTAACCATTCTTCATATGTTTAGCCTCTAGTCCCCTAATCATCCTTGTTGCTCTTCTCTGCACTCCTCTTTGTATTGTGGTAACCAGAACTGGATGCAGTATTCCAAGTGTGCTCTTACTAAAGCTTTGTAAAGCACTACTAGAACTTCACATGGCCTTGATTCTATCCCTCTATTAATGCAAATAATACTTTACAAAACGTAATACAAAAGCCTTGTGTATTTCCCATTTGCGTGGCTTCGGTTGTCAAATTACACAAGCCAACAGCTTCAGAGAGGTCTAGCTTTTATGGTAACCATAATATATGCTACAAGCAGGTAAAGGATCGTGAAAAAAACAAAACTGTGTATACATTTGGTAGCGCTTACGTTTGCTCACCTGAAAAGGTGTCAACATCTGCCACAACAATGAAGCCCCAATTATAACAGCACAACATTGCAATCACAGGATTCCACCTTTCGGGGCACAATATCTTGAGTTGGCCCAGTTTTTTAAAATAAATAAGTTCCTAAATAAAGGTACATTAACGCAAGTGCGCACAGTGCTCAGCTTAACAATGCCAGGCTTAGGGCAACGGAGTTCAAGCACAAAACAACATTCCTTCCTTGCCAATTGCCATTGCCACATCTCATTGTGTGAAGAATTTCTGTTCCCGCTAGTGATGCTTTTGTCTCATCCCATATGATTTGCAGAAATGTCTCTGCTCGAACCGGGCCAAAGATCTTGAGCCAACTTTTCCTATCTACATCTAGAAGGTTACGTTGACAAAGAATACAATACCCCAGCCAGATTGTTTCAAAGGCATCCTTTTTTTCTTTTTTTCTTCACACAATGTTCCGGCTTGAGATTTAGCCTAAACACGATCGAGAAACTACCCTATGGTCTTCTAAAAAACTCAGTTCACATGAGCAACAAGGCTGCCTTTCAGTGGTGAAATTCCATTTTTTTTACTACCAGTTCTGTGGGCATGGCTTGGTGGGCATAGCAGGGGAAGGATTCTGCAAAATCTCCTTTCCCTCCCCACTCCTGGGGAAGGATACTGCAAAATCCCCATTCCCACCTACTCCTGGGAAGGATACTGCAAAATCTCCATTCCCTCCCCACTCCAGGGGAAGGATACTGTAAAAGCTCCATTCCCACCCCAGCCTGAGGTGGTATTTGCCAGTTCTCCGAACTACTCAAAATTTCTGCTACTGGTTCTCCAGAACTGATCAGAACCTGCTGATTTTCACCCCTGGTGCCTTTTTTTTTTAAGGCTTCATGTACCCTCCAACTCACCTCATTCCGTAGATTGGAACGGACGTATAAGCTTTAGCCATCCTTTGAAATTCAAAATTCCGGGATGAGTTTTTACAATTTGAAACAGGACCCAGAGAAATAACGACTTATCTGAGGCCATCCTTCTGCATCCAGCATTGCACAGACTGATGAGTCAGCAAGCTTGTTGAAATCAGGAATCAAACACCAGAAACGAGAGAGAGAGACTCAAATGTTCAGGACACTCATCTTTGGCGAGATGAGGACGGGATTCCCATAAAAAACCATCACTTTCTCGGCTGTCTCATTAGCTCAACACTTCACTTGCCATTCCTCCACTCCCATGCTTCCCCTGCTCTGTGGGGCCTGGCCCTTTGTGGGAGTTTTATAGCCTTAGACAATGGCTGGTGTTTGCTGATGCACAAGATCCCACTTTGGCTAGGGATTAGCAGCATCATGAGCTGCTTAAGTTAATATGGTGTCATTTTAAATTGCTGTGGCTTCAACTCCAGCAGCCAAAATACAATTTAAAGGGCCCTTAAGAAGAGGATAGTCAACCATTCTTTAGCCACTCAGATTTGAAACAGAGGTACATTGGAGCTGCGTTTAAACGCATCAAGAGATTCCATTCCCGTTCCTATAGATACAACAATGTTTCACCCAATGCCACAATCTGCATCAAGACCCATAATTTCTAATGGATGGTTGTAATCAGTAAGTAAATTACCTCTTATCTTTCATACATTTCATGGGGCCATAATGTTTCTTTTTTTTTAAGGCACCCCCATCATTAACTGGATCCCAGATTGTTTGCAGGGTCAACTAGATCAGGGATCTCCAACCTTGGCAACTTTAAGACTTGGAGACTGCAGCTCCCCAACTGGCTGAGGAACTCTGGGAGTTGCAGTCCACAAGTCTTAAAGCTGCCAGGGTTGGAGACCCTTGAACTAGATGACAGTGAAGAATTAGTCATGTTATAGCAGGGATGTCAAACTCAATTTCATTGAAGGCATCAGGGTTGGGTTTGACCTTGGTGACCGGCGTGGGTGTGGCCAGGGTAGGCGTGGTCAGGGTGGGCATGGCCAGCTCAGTGTTACTCTTGTGGGGGACACCTGAGGTGGCCTGAGCACTCTGCTAGTGAAAATGAGCTCCCAAGCTCTGTTTTAGGTTGCGACAGCTTCCTGCAATGCCAGCAAAAATTAAGCTCAGGATGGCCGCATACAGCCCTATTTTCACTGCCAGAGGCACCATGGGTTGGTCCTTCACTGTCTCCAGAGTGGTCCCATGGACCACATCTAAGCACTTGACAGGCCAGATCCAGCCCCCGGGTCTTGAGTTTGACACCCCTGTAATATAGCTTCAATCTAGTGTTTCTAGAGCTATCTAGTTGGAATTCTTTAACGATATCTGACAATGCTAATCTTAGATTTTATTTTATTTTTCTCTATAGGTAGCAAGAGAGCACTTCACACATTTGGTAAAACAGACGGTAGCCCACACAGCATTATGTGAAAATAAATACACTAATCCGTATGGTGTCACCAGACAATTTGCTAGAACGGATCAGCACAACTTTCTCCTCTTGGGATGGTATCTCTCCAGAAGTTGATGGCAATGAAATTTGGTCAGGGAAAATCACGAAGGACTGCAGGCTGGGTTTCATGGTTTTTATAAGGGTTTTGTATGTTTTATATGGCATTCTGGTTATTATCCCATTTTGAATTGTCGTAAAATGCCCAGAGTTGTGTGTTTGAGATGGGCAGCTGTATGTCCTGAATAAATGCTGATGGATTGTCTGCCTTGCCATGCGTTACAATTGATTCACCTGAGTGTATCGCCTTCACAATCTCTCCAGGGAGAGCAGCTTGCTCGGAGGAGCTATTCAACTGCTTTAGTCAATATGAAAGGAAGACCGTGGCGACCCATGTAAACCTTGAATCTGTGGTTCCAGGGAGTCTAGATGAGTTAGATAAAGGTTGCTAAATTATCACTTCCCGGCTTTTGGAAAGAGCTAACGATTGGGGAAAAGAGATGCCGAGTTAGCAAAAGCTAACTGGATAGAGAAAGTCCAATAATGGGATCATGATCTTCTAGCCATTTCTGGCCCATTTTAACCTTGGAGAACCCACAATTTAAAAATGAACAAACAAATAAACAGTCTTATTTATAGAATCGTGAAGAGAGAAATCAGTGCAAGACATCCCTGATGCTGAGCTGTTAATTACAATCAGGAGTAGGCTTCAAAAATTTTAGCAACGGGTTCTCTGCCCGGTTGTTGGGTGGGCGTGGCCATGGTGGGCATGGCCTACTCAGCCTCCTGCACCACAACGGGGTGGGAGGGGACCATTTTCGCCTTCTCCGGGCTCCAGAGGCTCTCTGGAGGCCAGAAACGGGCCCATTTCCTGCTTTCCGGAGCATCCGGGAGTCACGGTTTTCATCATCACTGAACCTCAGCCCAGGCCTTACACTTACCCGGCATCCAAAATGGGCTGTGTGGAGACTCTTGGGAGGGGAGGGATGGGGTGGGCAGGGCCAGCCAGGAGTGAGATTTCAGGGTTCACTAAACTGCAGAATCTTCGCTAGAGGATCACCCGAACTGGGTGAATCCGGAGTAGCCCATCTCTGATTACAATCTCTAATTCCAAGATTCTTAAAGGTTCAGAAATCTGCAGTCATCTTCAACTGCAAATTTGCCCCCTTTTTTTGGTCAAAAATCCAGTTAAGACACACTTTTCTCTTCTGATCATTGCACAATTTGGCTGATGAAGTTGACCTTCAAGCTTTAATCAGGTTCCTAAATTTTTTTTAAAAAATGACACATTGTTCTGAAGACTGTTCAAATCAGAAATGAATTCTGTTATCAGGTAATAATGAATTATGGACTGATTGATATGTGTATTTCCTGACCCATGAATTAGGAAATGAAATTCAAAGAGATGTTTCACACAACCCTTAATATTGTGCTTTTTCTTCTACAAGTGTTCTTTTCCATGTTCCTCCTCTCTAACCATGATGTCTTGCTAAAAGTATACCTCAGCAATAGAGCTTCATTATATTTTTATCTTTGAAGAAAGTATCTTAGAAAGATCCTGCTCATTGATAAGATTTGGGAGAAAGAAAGGCATATATGACTTTTGAAGGACACCTCTGGTGAGACCAAGGCAAAAATAAATACAATGACAAACAGAAATAAACTGGTCAGATGAAAAGAAATATGACCCTGCAATAATTTTGGGTTCTGGAATCTCCACTTAATTGGAGATTCCAATTTTTCATGAATTGGACAAACGTTTGAGCCCTAAAATCATGCTACATATGGGTTCACCAGCTCATCCAGGCAAAAGTGTCTTGGCTATTGTTGATCATAGACCATCTCAACTCATCTCATCCTTTTCTTTTCTTTTTCTTTCTTTTCTTTTCCTCCTCCTCCTCCTCTTCTCTTTCTTCTCCTCCTCCTTCTTTTCCTCCTCCTCCTCCTCCTCCTCCTCCTCCTCCTCCTCCTCCTCCTCCTCCTCCTCCTCCTTTCCTCCTCTGCAAATTGAGATTCACCACAGCTTCTGTCCTATTAACATGTCAATTTCTAAGGTAACTAAATGACTGTTCTCTTTCTTGAGTATAAAAAAATTCATACAGCTGTCTGTCTGGAAATGTTGACTATTGAGTCCAAAATTTATGTTGCTAAGTAAGAAATTGGTTAAGTGAGTTTTGCCCCATTTTAAGACTTCTCTTGCCACCGTGGTTAAATGAATCAGTGCAGTTTTTAAATTAGTATCAAGTGTTCTTAAGTAACACCTGGTTTCCCCATTGACTTTACTAGTCAGAAGGTAGCAACTGGGGATCACAGAACCCCAGGACACTGCAACTGTCATAAATATGACTCAGTTGTTAAACATCCGGATGTAAATCACGTCACCACGGGGATATTGCAACAGTCAGAAGTGTGAAAAATAGTCGTAAGTCACTTTTTCCAGTGCCGTTGTAACTTAGAATATAGAATAACAGAGTTGGAAGGACCTTGGAGGTCTTCTTGTCCAACCCCCCTGCCTAGGCAGGAAACTCTACATCACTTTAGACAAATGTCTATCCAACATCTTCTTAAAGACTTCCAGTGTTGGGGCATTCACAACTTCTGGAGGCAAGTTGTTCCACTGATTCATTGTTCTAACTGTCAGGAAATTTCTCCTCAGTTATAAGTTGCTTCTCTCCTCGATTAGTTTCCACCCATTGTGCCCTCAGGTGCTCTGGAGAATAGCTTGACTCCCTCTTCTTTGTGGCAACCCCTGAGATATTGGAACACGGCTATCACATCTCCTCTAACTTCAAACAGTCACTAAGCAAACTGTTGTTAGTCGAGGTCTACCTCATATCTCTGTCAGAAAAAAAGATGGTTTATCGTGATTACTTTAATAGGATATTCCCAGGATTAAAGGGAAATTAAACTCCTGAACAGAATAATTTCTGCCACCGAGCTGAAACAACTCTCCTCAGAAGGAACTTTCATAAGAGGTCCACAAAACCTTCCAACACAGATTTTCACATCTGCTTGCTTTCTTCTTAAATAGTTGCAAGCTTCTGACTTCTCATGAACTCTGCCACAACTAAGAAGTCATTTCAAAGGGTGCTCGGAAGGTCTTTTTGGAAAGGCTTCCACGACCTCTTCCCGTGACACGTGTGACACAGGTGGCCTGCGGAGCCCTGTTTGCGGGCACCCAAGCCATCGCCCCAGCTCAGCTCTACAGCTCATGTGCGTGCACCTCCCACCAGCCAACATGTGGGGGAGGGGGCGGAGGCTGCATGCAGGAGATGCGAGCGCATAAGTGGAGAGTCATGAGCACATACGTGGGTGGCTTGGAGAGCGTGGCAGGGGGTTAGGGTTAACGGCCTGTTTTTGGCCCCAGAAGGCTTCAGGGAGGCCTGCTAGGCCAAAAATGGGGCATGAAGGGGGTGCGGCACCTCCCTCCCGCGGCCCGTTTTTGATCCCAAGAGGCTGCAGGGAGGCCTGCTAGGCCCAAAATGGGGGCGAGGGGAGGTTCCATGTGCAAGGGGATGGGGTCACAGGGGGGAGGTCATGCATGCATGCGCTGGGTGTGCGGGGTGTACAGGGGGAGTCAAGCACACTTTCGGCGTGCAATGACAAAAAGCTTAGCCATCACTGACCTCTTTCAAACATGATCTGGACATGGGTTGTAAAATACTCTTTCCCCCTCCACCTACCTCCAGCCTTCAGATCTGATTTCTCCCCCATTTTCTTTTCAGATAGGAGGTTGGAATGTAACTTCAGAAAGATCTGTGGGATTCCCAAGAGGGTTGAATCCCTGGGATTGGTTGTTAGTGGTAGAAAAAAGGGGCAGTTTTAGAGTTTCCCGGGGTTTTGCATTGGTCTCTTGCCCTTGAAAAAGGAGCTGCTTATGATGAGATTGGCAACTTCCCCTCGGGCACTTCATTTCTATGAGAATCATTCATTGAACCCAGAAAACAAGGAATCCTGTTGGCAAGGATTTGGGTGCCTTATCCTTAGCTGACCTGCCATCTTACCTAGCATGCCTGAATGGAGTTTTTTTTGACTGCTCTTCTCTGATTCCATCCTGCAGCCAACATTCACCGCTTGGCAACCAAGGTGAAGTTTGCTCAAAGGCACTCTTCCTGTGGCAGGGGTGTCAAACTCGATTTCATTGAGGGCCGCATCGCGGTTCTCCTTGACCTTGGTGGACCAAGGTGTGCATGGCCAGCATGACGTCACTTGAGTCAGGGAGGCTGTGGTGGCCCGAGCATTCTGCCAGTGAAAACAGGCTCCCGAGCTCCATTTGCGGCTGCGATGGCCTCCTGCAATCCTCTGACAGTGAAAACGGAGCCTGGGAGGGCTGCATGCAGCCTCATGAGCTCCGCCTTCACTGGCAGAGGCATCGCGGTCCGGTCCTTTGCTATTTCCAGGGTAGCCTTGTGGGCCAAATCTAAGCATCCCGCGGGCCTGCTCCGGTTCCTGGGCCTTGAGTTTGACACCCTGCCCTATGGGCTTTTTCCCACTAGGCTGTAGCTGAAACACATGGGTCACCTGTTAAAATTGTGTATTGATTATGACCTTCTTTTGTCCACTGGGCTATATTTTTATGAATGGGTCTATCAGGATGTGGTGACGCAGCGATTAAGATGCTGAGTCTTACACCATTTAAGGTTTACAGCTTGGCAGTTCAAGACCTGAGTGCCACGAGATGGAGGGAGTTCCTGTCCCTCGTCTCAGCTCCTGCCAACCTTACATTTGAAAGTATGTAAATGCAAGTTGATGAACAAGTACCAAATATATGGGCATGTGGGAAGGCAACCGTGTTCCATGTTTTGTCATATGGTTTGTGCTGCAGCATGTTATGCTGGCCGCCTGCCTGCGGAAATGTCTCCAAACAATGGTATGATGTCATGCTGTCCATATGACCATGGAAACATCTCCTCAGACAATTCTGGCTTAAGAAATGGAGATGATCACCACCCCTAAAGTCTATCATGACTAGTGAGATAAAACTTGCGGGGACATCTATCTTCAGGGCACGGTACACACAGGAAAGCAATATTTCAATCAGACCATCATGGAGAATGTCCCCTTCTCAGGGATTCACCAGTGTCAGGCATTTGATAGGAACCATAGTCCTATAGTGAGGTTCTGCTGATTTAAGGTAAACCGCTCCAAACTTGATTGCAGAAAATACAACTTCAGCAACAGAGTGGTCAATTCTTGGAAAGCTCTACCTGACTCTGTGGTTTTTTTCCCCAAACCCCCAAAACTTTAACCTTAGACTGTCTACTGTTGACCTCACCCCATTCCTAAGAGGTCTGTAAGGGGCATTAATAAGCGCACCAAAGTGCCTACCATCTTTGTCCTAATGTCCCCATTTATTTGTACTCATTTCACGTATTCATAAACATGTTTCTACTTATATCTATTATCTTATACATACTTGACAAATAAATAAATAAATAAAAAAGATCACATGTAAAAGCAGGGAAGGAGAAAATCTTCAAAAGTGTGTCAAGTTCCATACCCAGTCAGCTCCTATTTTATTATCCAGGTTATGAAACCTATACGATTCTGATTTCCTCATTTCTCAATTTCCTCTCACCCCTGCATTAGATGATTTAAAAAATGACAGGTGATCCAGGGCAAGAATGCCTGAAGGCATCTTCAATCTCCCTACCCATTGGGAAGGGATGCTAATATATCTGAATGAATGCATTTTCCATTTCTGGGCCTTCCTTGTTCTGTAGAGAAGGTGGCTTCAGCATCTTTTCTGTAGATTGAGCTGGTATTTTCCCCTCTGTCTGGACCACATCACAACTCGCCTAGTTCAGCCTTGTCTACACAAGCACAGTTGTTAGTACAGGAGAGCTGTCCATACCACTGAACAAGTTAGGTCCACATGGCTCTTTCTAGCTACAGCAGTTTGGAAGAAATCAAAAGTCAACATCTGTGAGATTCACCTTAAGAAGAAATAGTAACGCATTTCATGTTGCAAAATCATGAAGTTTGGGAACTGTTTTATGCTCAGAGGAGAAGTTCTGAATATTCTCTTCAGCATACGCACTTAATTCCAACGTTTGGCTATCATGTTTTTTATTAAATTGTGAAGATCTGGTCAACAATATTAATACTTTCATTTGATGGGAAGTCAAGAGTGGCGCTAAGATCGTAAGTGCTTTAGACAGGAAATTTTTGCTGCTCAGAGTTCGCCTCCATTGGAGCAATTCATAAAGGTTATAAAATATATAAATAAAAGAATCAATTACACTGCCTGGTTTCTCCCTGACCAACACTGAAGTGAAAGTCTCACAGGTAGAGTAATTCAAGGACACAATAGAATAGAATACTCTTTATTGGCCAGGTGTGATTGGACACACAAGAAATTTGTCTTTGGTTCATCAGTTCTCGGTGTGCATACAATGAACAAAGTGATAAGTCATAAGTCATCAGATGCAATCATAAAATCATAAGATACAACTAACAGACAGTGATAGTCATAAGATCGTAGGAGCAGGTAATAGGAAAAGAAGGATAATAATAATAATACAGTTCAACTACATTGTCAGATATCCTTAGGCTTATGGCAGTGTTCTGGGAATTATGTATTTAGCAGAGTGATGGCAGAGTGAGGGATGTCTTTGTGTCAGAATCCGCCACCACCCAAGTACTTGACCCTTATCTAACGCTAACCAGCTGCTAACATGATTGAGAAAATTCCGATATATAGGTTTTAGCAACGAATCAGTTTAAGTGAACTTTTCTATGTGGACCTGGTCTATGCCAGACACTTATGGCCATTGATAAGGTAAAGGTTCCCCTCGCACATATGTGCAAGTCGTTCCTGACTCTAGGGAGCAGTGCTCATCTCTGTTTCAAAGCCAAAGAGCCAGCACTGTCTGAAGACATCTCCGTGGTCATATAGCTGGCATGACTAAATGCTGTTACCTTCCTAACAAAGGTGGTTTCTATTTTTCTACTTGCGGAGTCCTTTGGGATTGGGCGGCCTATAAATTTATTATTAATCTATTAAATTTATTAAATTTATCAACAACAAACATTTTTTACATGCTTTTGAACTGCTAGATTGGCAGAAGCTGGGACAAATAATGGGAGCTCAGTCCATTATGTGGCCCTAGGGATTCGAACCACCAACCTGCCGACCTGCCAACCTTTCTGATCGACAAAGTCAGCGTCTTAGCCCCTGAGCCATCACATCCCATGGCCTATGATACTATCACTATATTACACATCAGCTCTAAAAGAAGATTATGTTTGGTAAAGCGTGATTCTCACTTAACTCAGTAGTCACTTAGCTCTTTAAATCAATGCCCCCCAACCTTTTGGGCACCAGGGACCAGTTCTGTGGAGAAAGGTTTTTTTCGTGGACTGGAGGGGGTGTGGTGTTACGTGCTGCCTGCATCCCATAGATAGGCTTTGCTTGTTGTGCTGTCTGGTTTCTGGCATGCCGTGGGCCAGTGCTGGTTCATGGGCTGGGGACCTCTGCTCTAAGTCACAAACCAGTCAATCACATTTTACCCAATAGGTTGTGAAACCCTCACTGTATGATCAAAGGACCCTGCCAGTTTTGAAGAAATGAGTAAACAGAGAGAGTTAAAGTAAGTTCAGAGTACATGATGTGAACCCAAAGGTGCTTTTTCAAGGGGCAACTGGACTTTCTGGTTTTTCTTTGAAAACGTTTCACTTCTCCTCCAAGAAGCTTCTTCAGCTCTGACTGGATGGTGAGGAAAGGCTGAAGAAGCTTCTTGGAGGAGAAGCAAAATGTTTTCAAAGAAAAATCAAGAAATTGATGAGCCGAGGTGGCGCAGTAGTTAGAGTGCAGCACTGCAGGCTATTTCAATTGACTACAGTTCAGCAGTTCGGCTGTTCAAATCTCACCGGCTCAAGGTTGACTCAGCCTTCCATCCTTCTGAGGTGGGTAAAATGAGGACCCGGATTGTTGGGGGCAATACGCTGACTCTGTAAACCGCTTAGAGAGGGCTGAAAGCCCTATGAAGCGGTATATAAGTCTAACTGCTATTGCTAACTGCTATTGCTAAAGTCCAGTTGCCTCTTGAAAAAGCACCTTTGGGACAACCATGACCTGGATGATGGAGAAACTCCACCAATATTTATATTATGTGAATATAACCATCTTCTTCTGCTTCCCTTCAGTGAAGAGAAGAATGAGATCCATATCGCAGGAATGCTGAAAATCGGCGGGAAGAAAGAAATTAACTAAATGCACATCCCTGAGATTTCCAAAACACCTTAACTTTAGGGTCCACTGGCCCCTCTCGGCGTCTTTGGGTCTCCAGGCGTGCTGGGCTGTAACTCCTAACTGCTTCACCAGCCTGGACCAGAATCGACCGGAGTTATAGTCCAATATTGTACCACAGCATTTCTTAATTTTATTTTCTCCTCAGGAAGCCTTCCCACTTTTAAAAATTATGAAGGACCCCAAAAGACCCTGCTCTTTGGGTGATATTGACATTGGAGGCTAAAACAAACAATGAACGGTTACAGGAACTGGGCCTGGCTAGTCTAGTGAAGAGAAAGACCAGGGGAGACATGATAGCAGTTTTCCAATATTTGAGGGGCTGCCCAGAGAGGAAGGGGTCAAGCTAGTCCCCAAAGCACCTGAAGGCCAGACAAGGAATAATGGATGGAAACCTATCAAGGAGAGTTCAACTTAGAAACAAGGAGGAACTTTCTGACAGTTAGAACAATCAACCAATGGAACAGAAGTTGCCTTCAAAAGTTGTGTGGGCTTCATCACTATAAGCTTTCAAGAAGAGACTGGACTACCATCTGTCAGAAATGGTGAAGGGTCTCCTGCCTGGACAGGGGGTTGGACTACAAGGTCCCTTCCAACTCTGTTAATCTGTAAATCTATATTAAAATTAAAATTGCCACCAACCCTTCTCACGATTCTTCGATGGAATTTTAACATTGTGCTATTTCCCCCCCCAGCATAGGCTGACAAACAGTTTTGATTTCATGGAAGGGTCTTGGAGGATTCCCCCCCTCCCAGGAATCTTCAGACCACACTTTGAGACAAAAAAACTGATTTCAATAAAGGAAGATATTTGTAGCTCAGGGTTGAAATGGTCCTTGGTGCTCTTTGTGCTTGAGGATATTACCTAGTTTGGGTAATGAAACATCTGCCAGAAGCACATCATTGTGCCTAAGTCCCTGTCCTACTATCCCCATTTATTCATACCCATTTCTCGTGTTCTTATTCGTGTTTATTCTTACTCCTGTTATCTTGTACATGAGTGACAAATTAAAGGAATAAAAATAAACCAAATAAAGGATCCCTCAAACACTGGTTTAGATGGATTCCAGTTAAAAAGGAACTATGCCTTCTCCTGAGGAGAAAACTGCAAATATTGTCCATCCAAAGCAACAGAAAAAAAAGCAGATTTTCTGTTTATAATCCAAGTCCCATGGAAAGTTGTTTGCGACCCCTCTCCCCTCCCCTTGGCTGACTGCCTCCTCTCCACGCTTCTGAGCAGGAAGGCTCTGGGTATCCACAAAAATAGTATCAGATTACAAAACGAAAAATAAATAAATAAATTGGGATATCTCGCCCATTTCAGCCTCGGCGGCTGAGTACGGAGGGGGTGGGCCCTGGGAGGGGTTTGGGAGGAGATGTCCTGTGAAATATGCTAAACCAGACTTCTCTTCCCAGACTCGGTCAAGGAGAAGCGCTGTCGGCCAGCGAATTGCTTTCCTCAAAGCCCCGAACCACGATAGGTAAGGCAGGAGCGATTGCGCTAAAAGAGACAGAACGATTCGGACAGAGAGAGAGAAAGAAAGAGACAGACAGACACACACAGAGAGACAGAGGTACAGAGAGAGAGAGAGAGGGAAGGAGAGAGAAAGAAAGAGAGAAACAGAGAGACAGAGAGAGACAGAGACAGAGACACAGAGAGAGAGAGACAGACAGACAGACAGAGAGAGAGAGAGAGAGAGGGAGAGAGAAAGAGAGACAGAGACACAGAGACAGACAGAGACAGACAGACAGACAGACACACACACAGATCGAGAAACAGTCAGAAACAAACACCCAGACACACACACACACACACACACACACACACACACACACAGAGAGAGAGAGAGAGGGAGGGAGAGAGAGAGAGAGTGAGGGAGGGAGGGAGGAGTGTGTGTGTGTAAAATTGGGTTGATGCTTACAATTGATGTCCTTCTTTTCGTTTCTTCTTTCTCCTGGTTTTTTTCCCTCCCTCCCTTCCAGGGTTTTTTGCCCCCTTTCAGTGCTGCCCCCCCCCCAAACTAACAGAGACTGAGCGTACAGGACTCATAGCTCAGCAGTGGGCTTGCCCAGCCTCTGGAGAGCTCAAGTCCTGGGTTGAACTCCTGCTGTAATCTCATGTGGGGCTGGACTGAAAAAGTTTTGCTTACAACTTTGGAAAGTTCTTTCATGACAGTAGACAGAAATGGGGATGGACAGACGGATGATAGGACCGGAAGATGACGAGAAGTAGAGTCCAACAGACAGACTAGAAATCCCTGTGTTGGGGAAGGGTGGGATAGAGGATGCTGAGAGAGAAGGTCCTTGTCTGGTTTAGTTTCAAGTAGTTTGTGGGTTTCTTGGTTACTTGATTTTCAGGATGTAGAACAGGAGGTCCCCAAACTTGGCAACTTTAAGAGTTGTGGACTTCAACTCCTAGAATTCTTCAGCCAATATGCTGGCTGGAGAATTCTGGGAGTTGAAATCCACAAGTCTTAGTTGCCAAGTTTGAAGACCTCTGATTTAGAGGAACGAGGATCGGAAAGATCACCCTTGATCTTTCCTTCTCCTCCTCACTCCCATCATTAATCCATGTTCAGCTGTGAATCAACAGCACTTCTGGATTCTCTTTATCTACTTTAAAACTTCCTGGGGTCCTCCTGTATGGTTCCATGTGCCTAGGTCTATTTCTGGGGTTTTGGAAGAGGTGGAGAAAGTTATCCTTCCATTAGAGCCATTAAATAATCTGTCCAATTTAATAGTCCAGCTCTAGGAATAGATAGATCTGGGACGGAAAGAAAGATCAATGCCTGCCTGCCTGCCTGCCTGCCTGCCTGCCTGCCTGCCTGCCTGCCTGCCTGCCTGCCTGCCTGCCTGCCTGCCTGCCTACCTACCTACCTACCTACCTACCTACCTACCTACCTACCTACCTACCTACCTACCTATCTATCTATCTATCTATCTATCTATCTATCTATCTATCTATCTATCTATCTATCTATCTATCTATAAAGTTCCCTTGAATTTTTTTTGAGGGCAAAGGAAATATTAATAGGAAAAACAAATGTAATTCCACAGCCATAAGAAAAATGATCAAGCAGGCAATATATTAACTTATCAAAGGGCCTGGAGCAAAAAGATTAGAGGGTAGCATGAAATGAAGAGCAATGGAATAGTTTGCCTCCTGTTGTTGTGGGTGTTTCACTATTGGAAGTTTTCAAGAAAAGATTGGACAACCATTTGTCTTGGGTGGTATAAGCTTCCTGATTTGGGCAGGGGATTGGACTAGAAGACCTCCAAGGTCCTTTCCAGCCCTATGATTCTATGAGTCCAATCTGTGTCTGCTGCTAAAAATGGGTCAGTATATTTGTGTGCATTGAGAGGGAAGGAAACGGTTGCTCTTGCAGACAACTTGAGCCAAGATATAGTTGGCATCTGTCTTCCTTACCATCCACTTCAATTTGGAAAGGCAAAGTTCAGAATCCGTCTGGCACACACTGGAGTCCAGATGTTCTAATCCACATGGCAGTAATGCTGGATTATGGATATTCGATGCCACGTAATCGTTGCTTTGATCCTTGACATCAAAGAAATTAGCGGTAGAGCAATAGTCTTGCAAGGTTCTTAGATCTATAGGAGAAAAGGCATTTCACAGCTTAGAGGGATGGCAGGTGATGAAAATGCTAACTGTTTTAGCTGAAACCCTATCTCCATTTACCCGGGATTTAGTAAACCTCGATGTACTAGCCAAGAATTACTTGTAAATAGACATACATAAAAATTGTTTGGAATGGAGGAAACTCAATCCGTGAATTTGTAGAAAGATTCACCTAAAAGAGGGTTAAGTAGTTTGTGGTTTAGTGCAGTGGTCACCAACTGGTGTTTCGTGGACCACTGGTGGTCCGTGATAAAATTTTGGTGGTCCAAAGAAAAAATATTTGCATTTTTTATATTGCACTAAATATTATTTATCTTTTGAAAAATTCATGTTAGTGGTCCGTGGGATTTAAAACTATGAATTTAGTGGTCCCTGGGGTCCAAAGAGTTGGTGATCCCTGGTTTAGTGTATTCTGAGAGTCCAGGACATCTCATGAAGTAATATGATTTATAATATGGTGCATGAATACTGCAGTTCTGCCTATTAAACAGGAGTTACGCTTAGTTTAGTGGCGAGAAGCTAGTCACTGTTTGGGGAGGGTTGGGGTTATATTTTTTGTCTGAAATTTTGCTCTCCACTTTCCCAGATGGCGAACACAGTTTTCCAGTGAACCGCAATTCAGAAATAAATATATGGAATGGACTGAAAGGTTTATTTAAAATAAAAAGAACAGCCGGGTCTCTTCTTTTCATAATTTTATTTGGGGAATGGAACTCGGGGGGAGAATATGTGGGGTCTTGGTGATCTCGGAGCTTTGCTATTCTATTTGCAGGCAGTTGATTGGCAGGTTAGGTAACCTTATCGGTTCAATTCTCCGCACAGTTGCCAGAGCAATAACATCTGGAAACCACTAACTTAACGATGAGAAAAATGCAGCCACTGTGCAACCTCTCACTGTAATTACAAGTAGTCCTCAACTTACAACTATTTTTTCCCTGACTGAAATGCAACACTACCAAAAAAAAAGTGACTTGGGACCAATCCTTGCATTGCGACTGTCATAGCATCCCTGTGGTCAGGCGATTGGAATTTGGGTGCCTGGCAATGTATTTAGGACGCTTGCAAAATCTCTGGGTCATGTAATTGCCATTTGCAACTTTCCCAGCTGGTTTCCAACAAGCAAAATCGATGGGAGAGGAAAGCTGGATGTGCTTAGCGACCGTGTGATTTACTTAACAACCACAGTGGGAAAAGATTGTGAAAGTGGGCAATGCCTCAACAACAACCACACTGCTTGGCAATGGAAGTTCCATTCCAATTGTGGTCGTAATTCGAGGGTTACCTATATATTAGAGCAGGCTGAGCATGGAAATAGTAGATTAGATTAGATTAACAGATTAGGAAGGGATCTTGTAGGTCATCTAGTCCAATCCCTCACTCAAGCAGGAGACCCTACACCATTTCTGACAAATGGCAGTCCAATCTCTTCTTGAAAGCCTCCATTCTGCCTGAAATCTTGCAAGAATCCCAACAACTAATGAAATTAAGGGGAGGAGAACATCTTGTGGACTTTTGCAATCTATAGCATGAAACTTCAACACATGCCCTACTGTATTGGAGTAGGGCATGTGAAAAGGACATCAGCAGACAAGAAGGAGAGCTGAGGACAGGGCATCTGGCGTTTAAAAGATACCTTAGAACAGGAGTGTCAAACTATATTTCATTGAGGGCCTCATCAGGGGTTGTGTTTGACCTCGGAGGGGTAGGGTGGCCATGGTGGGCGTTTGATACAGTCATGGCCATGGTGGTGGTGTGGCCCACCAGTGGCCAGCAGATCTGGTAGCAGATTCGGGCAGTGAGAAGATTGGGGAGGAACAAGGGCCAGTCCTGGAGTCTGGGGAAGGCTCCAATGAGGGCTCTGTGTCGGAGGCAGAGAGGGGGCCAGGGCCGTCTGACAATTATCAGCTGCTTTTGGAGTTGGACATCAGTGGGGCAGAAGAACATGTGTGTACATGTGCAGAGCTGACAGGAGAAGGGAACAGCTAAGGAACAAGGGCTGACTCGGGAGTAAAGGCACAGGTGGATGGTGGATGGCCCCTCCCATAGGGAATAAAGAGGAGCGAAAGGGGAGTGGAGTTTGCAGGAGGTCTGTGACTGTAAATCCACCCTTGAAAGACTTTGCTCAGTGAGAATGAGAGGAATTCACAGTAACTTAATAAAAAGCAGTTTTGTCGGGACAAGGAGTCTGCTTCGTGGTTTGGGGGAGCCTAGGTCAGGACAGGTGGGCCTTTGACACAGGGCGTTTGACAAACGCACAGGTATTTTTAACCAGCAGAGTGCTGCAGGAGGCCATAGATGCAGAAAACGGGCCATTTTGGCTGGCACAGATATTCTGCTTTGATATTCCCAGGCCAGCCCCTCCTGCACATCAGATCTAAGCCGCGCTTGAGTTTGACAGCTCTGCCTTAGAAGGCGGGAAGGTATGGAAAGCACTTCAGAATGAATTCTCCTTAGTTTTAAGGAGAGTCAGAGAAGAGGATATACTTTCAATCTTGCAAGATGCAGCTGACCAAATGAAAGCTAGTTTGTGCTTCTTGTCTGGACTACCTTAATCAGTGGAACGGCTTGCCTCCAGACGTTGTGGGTGCTGCAACACTGGAGGTTTCTAAGAAGAGCCTGGACAAGCATTGGTCTGAAATGGTATAGGGCTTCTTCCTTGAGCAGGGGGTTGGACTAGAAGACCTCCAAGATCTCTTCCAACTCTGTTATTCTATCTTATTATAGTGCTTTCAACACACTTAGATGCTCAATACTCTCAGCCAGGAGGGCTCAGTAACCTGAATGGTACTAAAAGTTGGTTTTATTGTTGGACCCAGGGCCCTTCTTGTCATTCTATAAATCTAGTGTGTGCGGATGTGTGTGTGTCCATTTTTGCAATTAAAACACTGTCTCCTTCAAATCGAGCCTTACTCTTGGCTTTTCATGAACATATCCTTTGTTAGCCATTGATTTCATTCTGAGCCTTTGATTTCATTTTGAAATATAGATTTATTTCACACTTTTCCTAGTGTTGATGCTCTCCTATCTAAGCATTTACTCAATATTCTCCTTTGTTGGTAACCATTTACTGCTTTGACCCTGGTTACTTTTCTAAATCATTCCAGATTGCTTATATGCTGCTATGGAAGCTTTGGGATGATCATCAGCAATGCCATCCAGATAAGACTCGTCACTTGACTGACAAAACAGTAGTTGTTCTTGGCAGAGCTAGAATAACACAGCACTTTTTGGTGTAAGGGAAATAATACACAATGGCATCTGAAATCTTCCCCCTTATCTACAAAATCTAGTTGTCCAGAGTTTCAGATATTCCATTGATCCCATGAATGTATGGCCTTTGGATTGTTGTCTTTACTAGATTCCAAGGATAATTTCCTGTAAGTATATCAGATAGAGAACCATTTGTTGAGTTGGACTCCAAGACGTCTCCAGGAATAGCTTAGATTCAATTCCATTCCAACATATGTCAACAAATCAAGCCAAGTGGTTTAAACTTCCTCTCTTGATGTGCATCATTAGGAAACAACAGTAACCAAAAATGTCCATCTTAGGCTAAATAGAGCTCTCCCCCCAAATTCCATATGGGTTTTCCATATGGTGGATATAAGAAGGATGATCAAATAATTCCTTCCAAGCAGATGGAGGAGTCACATCCAGTGGCTAGAAATAACCTCCTCACTCCTTATTCTTTATTAGGCAATTTTCCCACCATGGGGGAAGAGGTGATCTTCTCTTTTTCATTATGAGGGGGGATTTGCCTCACCCCTCAATGGATTTGGCACCATTTGTATTAATATTACTGTATTATTTGGAGTATAATCCAACTTCCTATGTTCCGGGTAGTTCAACCAGACTTTTCAGGATTCCAACAATGGTCTTCATGGTTTTTTTTGCCTTAACGTGTTTTTAAAACATTCCTTGCTCTTGCATGATTTGTTGCTTTGATGTCTTTCAATCCCAAAGAAAGACATGGTGAGGATTTTTTTTAAAAAAAAGCTTTTGAAATTATTTTAACAAAAAGAGAGGAGGTTGCTGTTTATCTGTGCAGATAGCACCTAGGCTTAAAATTGCCATGTTGGTCTTTGGATTAGGAAAAGACAATCTTGCCACGCTGTCCAATGCTATTTATGAAAAATCCAGTCCTAGTTGCGGGAGCCAGGAGTGAAATCTGGTCTCTGATGTTATGACATATTCTCCGCTTAAATTACATTTCTACACTCAGCTTTTTCATTATGGATAAAATGTTGGCTCAGTAAAGGGGACTGGATTTATTGGGTTGGTGTTTACCAGGAAAATCATTGTGAAGACCTAAAGTTTTTTTCCATGTCAACTTGAATAGCTATTATGCTGGATTAATCATCTCCAGAAGCAGAGGGAGAAGATCTATTCTAATGGATTTCCAGCATGTACTCCTGTTTCTATGATAACAAAAAACAAAATGGATTTGTTAAATGCATTTGTGGAAACCTCTTGGCCCTATATCTATTATGGCAAATGTTCCTTTACTTTTCTGAGAGATGAGGTACACAGGGCTAAAATGCTTACTCAGGTTTAGTTTTCTTTGGATGGACATTCCTAGTGGAATGCCTTTTTAAAAAAGTATACAGAATAACAGAGTTGGAAGGGACCTTGGAGATCTTCTAGTCCAGTCCCCTGATTAAGCAGAAAACCAATTCCAAACAGATGGCTATCCTCTTCTCTTCTTGACCACCTCCAGTGATGGAGCACCTACAATTAGTGGAGGCAAGCAGTTCCACTGATTAATTGTTCTCACTGTCCAGAAATTTCTCCTTAATTCTAGGTTGGATGTCTAATGAATAATCCATTACTTCTTGTTTTGGCCTCGGATGCTCAAGAGAATAGATTGACCCCGTCTTCTCTGTGACAGTCTCTCAAATATTGGAAGACTGATATCACATCACCCCTAGTCCTTCTCTTTGTTAGACTAGACATACCCAGTTCCTGCAACTGTTCATCCTATCTTTTAGCCTCCAGACCCAATTAAATAATAACGTTGTGCCTTCAAGTCAGTATTGACTTCTAGCAAGTGCCTGGAGAAGTCCCTGAAGTTTTCCTGGAAACCCTTTCGGCAGTATTTTGCTATTGTTGGCTTCTTTTTCTTCTGCCTTGGGCTGGGAGAGATGAACTAATTTAAAATCACACAGGTGACTTCATGCCTAAGGTAGGACTAGAATTCACAGTCTCCCAGTTTCCAACCCACTGTCATTAAGCACTGCTTATTCTATATTCTATAAAGATATTGCTTAAATAGTCAGTGTCTACTAACTACTAATAATGTATAGCTTTCTGTGCCTTCTTAAAATGAATCCACACATTCTAAAGGTATAGTTTGTTCAGTTTGAACCCCAATGTTATGGTTATTCCCAAACTATCATGGCATAATCAATAAATTGTACTTAAGAAGCAATTAGTTTTTTTGTCTATGTACTTAATCCCCTCCTTCTTATTAAACAAGGATCAGGAAGAAGGAAGGGAATGAGGATAAGAATAACCATTGAATTGTCCTTACATCTGGCATCTAATATGTTTTCTTAACAAAAGGACCATTAATGACTTAGCTCTACTTTAACCAATATCCATCATAATTTTGTCTCCATTCAGTGTCATCTCCAAACTCTGATTGTTTTAGAGAGAAAAAAGATTAAATATTTATTTTATTATTGTTGGTCCTAAAGAATAGAATAGAATAACAGAGTTGGAAGGGACTCCTCTAGTCCAACCCCCTGCTTAGGCAGGAAACCCTACACCACTTCAGACAAGTGGTTATCCAACATCTTCTTAAAGACTTCCAGTGTTGGAGCATTCAGACCTTCTGGAGGCAAGTCGTTCCACTAATTAATTGTTCTCCCTGTCAGGAAATTTCTCCTTAGTTCTAAGTAGCTTTTCTCCTTGATTAGTTTCCACCCATTGCTTCTTGTCCAGACCTCAGGTGATTTGGTGAATAGCTTGACTCCCTCTTCTTTGTGGCAGCCCCTGAGATATTGGAATACTGCTATCATGTCTCCCCTAGTCCTTCTTTTTATCAAACTAGACTTGCTCAATTCCAGCAACCGTTCTTCATATGTTTTAGCCACCAGTTCCCTAATCATCTTTGTTGCTCTTCTCTGCACTCTTTCTAGAGTCTCCCAAAAAGAGTTTGACTAGTTCTAATTTGTTGACTAGCTTAGCTTCTTGAACAGCCTCTTAATTTGAAGTTGGAAAGGAGTGGATCTCTGCAACCTAGGTGCTCTGAACATGCTGAGGCTCTAGAACAGGACTGTCAAATTCAAGGCCCAGGTGCCGGATCCAGCCCACAGGGGCCACCCTGGAAACAGTGAAGGACTGGCCTATGGTGCTTCTGCTAGTGAAAACGGGTTCCTGAGCCCCATTTTTAGCTGCCAGGATCTCCTGCAACCCTCTGCCAGTGAAAACGCATGCAGGTTTTCACTGGCAGAGGGTTGTAAGAGGCCCTGGCAGCCAAAAACATAGCTCGGGACCCTGTTTTCACTGGCAGAATACTTGGGCTACCATAGATGCCCCCAACAGGAGTGACATTGAGCTGGCCACACCCACCCTGGCCTCCCAAGGTCAAACATAACCCTGATGCGGCCCTCAATGAAATGAGTTTGACACCCCCTGTTTTAGAAAGAGTGCAGAGAAGACAAAAAAAAGATGATAAGGAGTCTGGACACTAAAACATACGCTGGATAGTTAAAGGGACTACCATATTTTTCGGAGTATAAGACACACCTTTTTCCTTCAAAAAGAGGGTGAAATCTGGGTGCATCTTATACACTGAATACAGCATTTTTTTGCTTCCCGAAACCCTACCCCCTTTGCAAAAATGGTCATACATAACTTTTAGAAGACTACCAGAGTGCTCCTGGGGGCTGGGGAGGACAAAAATGAGCGAAAAATGGGTTGTCTTTTGCTCGTTTTTGCCCCCCAACCCCCAGAAGCACTCTATAAACCTCCTAAAGGCTATGCATGCCCTTTTTTTTTTTGACAAAAAATGGGCCCATTTTCAGGAGGTCTGCAGAGTGCCAAAACTTTTTTTTTAATTTGCTTCTTCAAAATCTTGGTGCATCTTATACTCTGAAAAATACGTTAGGTATGTTTAGCCTAACGAAGAGGAATGGCTTAGGAATGACCTGGTAGCTGTCTTCCAATACTTGAAGGGCTGTCGCAGGGAAGAAGGTGTCCGTTTATTCCCCAAACTACCTGAGGGTAGGACAAGAAACAATGGACAGAAGCTCATCAGAGGAAGGTCCAACTGGGAACTAAGAGAAATTTCCCGACAGTGTGAACAGCTTGAGTTACGGCTGCTCCATTGCTGGAGTTTTGAAGAAAATATTGGGCAACCATTGGTCTAGGATGGTGTAAGGACTCTTGCATTGGATAAGGAATTGGATTAGAAGACCTCCAAGGTCCCTTCCAGCCCTTTGATTCCATGATTTTAATCTGGGTCTTAATGTTGTTGTTTCATTTGTGGTTGGGGAAAAAAAAAACCACAAGAGAAAGCTATTATTTAAGGTTGGCCATTCTTGCTCTTATGACTGTTGATTAATTTAAAAAAAATTGACCATGAGAATAAAATCTAAATAAAGTAATGCTTAGCCAAAGAAAT
This sequence comes from Thamnophis elegans, assembly GCF_009769535.1. Classification (NCBI taxonomy): domain Eukaryota; kingdom Metazoa; phylum Chordata; class Lepidosauria; order Squamata; family Natricidae; genus Thamnophis; species Thamnophis elegans. The sequence goes on along the minus strand of NC_045553.1, from coordinate 27,666,729 downwards.
TAGACTTTCTTCTTTTCCCTGTGTGACCCTCTCTCCCCTCCCCCCTATCCGCGTCACAACCAATGCTCGGTTTGGGAGACTTGTCTTTCCTGGAAGTGCATTTGTGCGCAGAATACATCCGTCCCTCTGTGTTGCCCACTGACAAGGCCAGGAAAAGTTATGCTGTTCTAGGAAATTAGAAGTGGTGGGCTTCTTGCGCTGCTTCTTGGCTTCCCTTCCCATGGAGGCCGTTCCCCACACGTGGCTTTCCAGACTGCTGCATGTGCAGCTTGCACGGAGAGTGAAACAAGGGATTGGTGGAGTTTAACTCGCAGTTTTGATTCTCTCGCCTTAAACGCTTCCCCGCTGAATTAGGGAAAGGAGCTATGCGGTTTTGACAGCCAGTCTCAAACATCAATCAACTTGTTGGCTGGGCTTGAGGGTCTAGAAAGAACTGTCTGCTAAACTGCTTTCTGGACAAGGGGAAGCAGAGAGCAGATTCTGCCGAGTCTTTTGTTTGCATTAAGGATGGTTAAAAAACCAGACGTGCAGTAATAGAAATATGCATTGTGACAGGGGGTGGGTGGGTTTGTATTTGGAGAAGGGGAAATCTTTACCATAAACAGAGCCTGGGTTACTCTCCCTGCACAAGATCTGGCATTTCACTCTTCTTCTATAGAAAGCATGACTCACAGGAAAACAGACAAGAATGACCAAAGAGTTCCAGGCACCGGTTAAAGAAGTTTGCAGAGAGACCAGAGGTTAAAAAGGGACAGCAGCCAATATGCCCTTCTCACAGCTATCTCGCCTCCCAGTCAGGTGCAATAACAGCTTTTGGCTTATTGCATGTTGAATGGTTAAGGGACGCGATGGCTCAGTGGCTAAGACGCTGAGCTTGTTGATCAGAAGTTTGGCAGTTTGGCAGTTCAAATCCCTAGTGCCATGTAACAGAGTGAGCTCCCGTACTTGTCCCAGCTTCTGCCAATGTAGCAGTTCGAAACTAGCATAAAAAATGCTAGTAGAAAAGTAGGGACCACCTTTGGTGGAAGGTAACAGCGTTCCATGTGCATTCAGCATTTAGTCATGCTGGCCACATGACCACAGAGACATCTTCAGGCAGCACCGCCTCTTCGGCTTAGAAACGGAGATGAGCACGCCCCCTAGAGTCAGGAACGACTAGCACATATGTACAAGGGGAACCTTACCTTATCTTTACTTTAAGGCTGTCTAGTTTCATCCCAACTTTGGATAGTGTTCAACATGTAACAACTTAAAAGAATATAATACAAAACAGTGCAAAACAAATGCATGGAAAAACAATAACAGCTTTCTGTGTATGGAGATTCTCCGTCATCCAGGTCATGGTTGTCCCAAAGTTGCTTTTTCAAGAGGCAAGTGGACTTTCTGGTTTGTCTTTGAAGATGGGAACTATTAGCACGCATGTGCGGAAAAATCTTTACCTTTATGTTGAATGGGCCAAAAGGAAACATGTGCCATCATTTTTGATTAGGAGGGAAAAAATGCCTTTTTCAGAAATGGATAAATGACCCATCTCCCAAAGGTCATCCTTAATGTCCAGAATAGGAATACTCTTCCAATTTCTCAAAATAATTCTCTCAGCAATCTGCCATGCCTGACACAGCCAAAGCTCATGCCGGATTTAGCATAAAAATAAACATGCAGAGGCTGCATTTTTGTATCTCTTTCTCGGATAGGGAAGGTAGAAGAAATTATTCTGCATTTCATCCAGCGGATGAAAAGATAGTATTTCTTTCTAAGATGAATTGCATTTGAGCCGTGGTGGCACAGTGGTTAAAATGCAGTATTGCAGGTAACTCTGCCCATTACCAGCAGTTCGATTCTGACCGGCTCAATTTGACTCAGCCTTCCATTCTTCCAAAGTCAGTGAAATGAGGACCCAGATTATTGGGAAAATATGCTGCCTCTGTAAACCACTTAGAGAGGGCTGTAAAGCACTGTGAAGCGATATAGAAGTCTAAGTGCTATTACTATTGCGCTTCCTCCCTCCCTCTCCCTCTCCCTCCCTCTCCCTCTCCCTCCCTCCCTCTCTCTCTCTCTCCTGTCTATTTTTCTTTCTATCATCTATCTATCTATCTATCTATCTATCATCTATCATCTATCATCTATCATCTATCATCTATCATCTATCATCTATCTATCTAAATCTATCTCAGGTTGACTCAGCCTTCTATCCTTCCAAGATCAGTAAAATAAGGACCTAGATTGTTGAGGGAAATATGCTGACTCTGTAAACCGTTAGAGCGAGCTATAAAGCACTGTGAAGCGATACAGAATTCTATTGCTAGATAAATCTAGCAGTTCAATGTGTTCCTTGAGCCATAAAACCAATGCTGTATAAGACCCACAGTTTCTGGGCCATAGCTGTTGGTTTGTCATTACTTGCTGCAAAAGTTGGTAATGGCAAATAATGGCAATATAGATCATCCTCGACTTACGACCACAATTGAGCCCAAAATTTCTGTTGCTAAGCGAGACAGTTGCTAAGTGAGTTTTGCCTCCTTTTACGACCTTTTGTGCCAGAGTTGTTAAGTGAATCACTGCAGTTGCTAGGTTAGTAACAGGGCTGTAAAATGAATCTGGCTTCCCCATTGACTTTGCTTGTCAGAAGGTCGCAAAAGGGGATCGCATGACCCCAGGACCCTGCAACCATCATAACTATTAGTCAGTTGCCAAGCATCTCAATTTTAATCAGATGACTATGGGGTTACTTACTAAGTTTGAAAAAGCATAGATCATCTTTTCCAGGGCTGTTATAACTTCGAACTATCACTAAATGAAGTGTTGTAAGTCAAGGACTACCTCTAATAGAAAAATCAGTGGGAGCGTGTGAAAATCAGGCATAAGCTGCTACCAAACATCATTTCTGATTTCCACCCCGTCCTTCTATGGAATCTGGATTCTGTTTAGCAGATCCATCAGATTTGAAGGCAATTATTTGTTTCTTTGTTTATTAAATGAAGTTATATAGCAGCCCAAATCACTCCTGGGTGAACCAAGTAGCTTACAGCATATAAGGATTAAATTCTATGAGTGAAAAGGGATCATTTTGCTACACTTCCCCAACTCAGTTTGGAAGCCTCCAATCTGATCTTGACAATCAAATCCATCTCATCTGTCATTTGGTTTGGAATACATTTGGGTTTCTATCAAATCCGTTTTGAATTGGATCTCCAAGGTGAATAGAATAGAATAGAATAGAATAGAATAGAATAGAATAGAATAGAATAGAATTTTTTTATTGCCCAAGTGTGATTGGACATACAAAGAATTTGTCTTCGGTGCATAAGCTCTCAGCATACATAAGAGACATTCATCAAGAATCATAAGATACAACACTTAGTGATAATCATAGGTTACTATCAGCAATCAAATCCTACTAGGAACACGTAAAACAATATAAATGTAAAGATACAAGCAACATGGTGTAGTCATAAGTGAGAAGAGATAGGTACTAGGAAGGATGAGAAGAACAATAGTAATACAGTCTTAGTAAATAATTGACAGTGTTGCAGAATTAGTTGTTTAGCAGAATGATGCTGTTCGGGGGAAAACTGTTCTTGTGTCTAGTTGTTCTGGTGTGCAGTGTCCTATAGTGTCGTTTTGAGGGTAGAAGTTGAAACAATTTATGTCCAGGATGTGAGGGTCTGTAGTTATTTTCACAGCCCTCTTTTGACTTGTGCAATATGCAGGTCCTCAATGGAAGGCAGATTGGTAGCAATTGTTTTTTTCTGCAGTTCTAATTATCTGTTGAGGTCTGTGTCTGTCTTGTTGGGTTGCAGAGTCAGACCAGTTATATAGGTGCAGATGACAGACACAATCATTCCTATGTAGAATGTAGAACGTTGATATACCCCTAAGCCTCTACCTATTTCTCAAGTACCTCCTTCATTTCTTTCCTTCCAGCAAACCAGACAGCCAACCTTCTGATCTTCAATTGAACTTAAGACTCGTCTCCAAGAGAACTTCACATTCTCAATGGCAAGGTTCCCGAACTATCATTCAATCCTTTTCTTCTTCTTCTTTGTGTGCCTGGACCACCTGATCCTTGCCCAGCATCAAGGAGATTCCCAACCCAAACCCACTGAGCCTGTTATTCAGGTCCGGTTGGCAGGAGCCAAGAGGAAGCACAACGAAGGGCGAGCGGAAGTTCTATTATAACAACCAATGGGGCACCATTTGTGATGATGATTTCTCCATCCACTCGGCCAATGTGTTCTGCAGGCAATTGGGCTATGTGGAAGCTATATCCTGGTTCCCTGGCTCCAAATATGGCAAAGGAGAAGGTGAGATGCCGAACAATGATTTCTTGCTTGTTGTTTGTTTGTTTTTCTGATCCCTACTAGCAGCATCAGCCAGAGAAAGGGGCCTGTTAATACAGGGTGGCGTGTTTATTCCCTTGTCCCTTTTGCAAAGACTCAAACTATTTGGTAAGATATGGTTGATCATGATGATGAACCTTTTTGTAAAGGTGTGCAAAATTGTATGTGTGCACGTTATTGCACAGTACGGTAGATTTGTGGAACCTCTTCTATAGAAGAAGTTAGAACTGGCAGGAACCCACCCCTGGGGTAATGGGAAAATGTACTTTGAGACTTGCAAGTTTCAGTTAATGTATCCTCACAATAAAAACAGGGAGTTAGTACTCCTGGATGGGCTTCTTGTTTGGGCTTCCTTATAAGGCTGACATTAGGAGGAAGCGGGGAATTAAAAAGAAGGAAAATGACAGCAGTTATATATAGAAGATTTTTCAAATCTTCTGTATATATAAAAAGCAAGTACCACTCACTCATCACATCATGAATCTCCAGAACCATAAAGCCTACAAACTTGAAAGTTGGCACGTATGTTCCTTTTGGTTTCTAGGTGCTTGCTAACAAAGGATTTTTTGAAACGACTACCAGATCATTAGTATTTCTTATAGGTAATTAACACATTCTAATGCTAAGGAGTCTTGACATTCTACTCCCCCTCCCCACCTGAAAAGAACTCTGTTCCAACTGCAGTTGCCCTCACATTCCATTACCTCAGTTCAAACTGGCAGAGATTCCTCTCCTTCACGCAAGGGCCGGTCTGGGCTCCTTACAGTACTAAACGTTGGTACCCACCAAAATGTCTACGCCTTCCACCTATAGAACTGCTTCCGGACTCAAGGCAGCAGGAGCGATATTCCCTTATGTGTTCAATCACCAACCACCACTGAGCTAACAGATTGTGAACCGAATTTCTTCTGCACAGCCTGGTCACATATTTTTGTCACGAAGCCCGGGTATCCAGCTACTAGTGTTACATAAAGATATAATCTCTAATGCTTAGCTGTGTGGCTACTTTCCATTGGTTAACCTGTTTCTCTTCTTCGTCCTAAAGGAATCAAGAGTTCAAAGAGACTGGTACCTTGCTATAGTTGGCTGCAGAGCTCAATCTTATGAAATTCTTTCTGCTCTACAAAGTGGAGAGTGGACCTCCTAAAAGAGACCTTTGCTCCTCTTCCTCTGTAGGCACCATCTGGTTGGACAACCTCTACTGCACTGGCAGAGAGTCATCGATAGCCCAATGTACCTCCAACGGATGGGGTGTGTCAGACTGCAAGCACACCGAGGATGTGAGTGTGCTCTGCAGTGAAAAGAGGATCCCTGGCTTCAGATTTGAGGACCCTCTGCTCAATCAAATCGAGGTAAGCAAAGTTGGGAGTAGCAAGAGTTTACTCTTGTGCTGAAACTGGCATCTTCTCCATTCATTCATTGGCATTGGCTAATGCCGGCAGCTGCAGGAGTTGAGGTAAAAGCTTTTCAGTACCTTTATTGGGACTGCCTGACTTTTGCATAAAAAAACCTGAATCTCACGCCAAAGGAAATTTGAGCCCTGGTGAGTACCTAGACACATCCATGGCAGTAGTGGGCTCCAGTGTACCAGTTGCAACGGGTGCGGTCGTCCTTGGTGGGCATGTGCACCACATGTACCTGTGCATGTCACTGCCCAGCAACACTCAGCTGCTCAGCGGAGGTCAAGCAGGCACCGCACACTGTATTCATGCGCAATTGGCCCCTTTGCATCAAAAAGCAGTAAGGACATGGGTGGGCGGGCAGGCCAAACCCACTGTTCCAGTACAGTGGCGGCTGCTCCCAGCTACTACTGGTACCCCCATACCAGGCCGTACTGCCCAGAACTCACCACTGATCCATGGAGCTTTCTTGGGTTAAAGCAGGGGTGTCAAACTCAAACCCCATGGGCCAGATGTGGCCGTGAGGTGCTTAGATCTGGCCCAGCGGGGCCACCCTGGAAACAGCAAAGGACTAGCCCACGATGTCTCTGCCAGCAAAAATAGAGATCAGGAGGACTGCACGTGACCCTCCCGAGCTCCGTTTTGGCTGCAACAGCCTCCTGCAACTCTCTGCCAGCAAAAATGGAGATCAGGAAGATGGCAGGCAGCCCTTCCAAGCTCCCTTTTTGCTTGCAGAGCTCTCGGGACATCACAGGTGCCTCCGGCACAAGTGATATCAAGCTGGCCACACCTATCCTGTCCCCGCCCCCAGCCTCCCGAAGTTAAACACAACCCAAATTGAGTTTGACACCCCTGGGTTAGAGAATCAGGAACCTGACCTTGATGGAGAGACGTGTGCCTCATTTTACTGCTTTGATTCTGCTTAGCTTTTCAAGATCAGTTATAGACAACTTGGTATTTCACCTGCGTCCTGCCGCTGAAACTAACCTCTTGGTAAAGAGAAATATGTGTGGAAGCACAAATAAACACCGAGGAGAGCATTTGCTAAGTGTAAAATAAGCGAAGGAGAGAAGCACAAAGATGCATCCATTTTATGTTCTGTTTTCATTGTATTTTACTATGTTCTGTTTTGATCACCTTAAAGTCCGACCAAGAAAAATAGCAAGTAACAAAATAGAAGAGCTAAAGAAACAAACAAAAAAGCAGCCGACATAATAAAGACCCCCAATTTGAATAAACAACAAAGAACTAAACCAGGAGTCCCCAAACTTGGCAATAGCTGGCTGGAGAATTCTGGGAGTTGAAGTCCACAAGTCTTAAAGTTGCCAAGTTTGAAGACCTCTGAGATAAACCCTAACTCTGGATGTCTCTCTGCATCATTATAATTCAGAAATGATGACCTGGTTAAATTAAATCCAGTATCGGACTTGTGTTTTGTAGAATTTAATTTTTAAAGAATTAATTTTTGACCCTGATGTCAATTCAATTCAATTCATCCACATCTTTGGTGATCTGACGTTTGATGGACGCAATGCAATGTGAAAGATATTGAGTAGTGTGGACTCTCTGCCTTCCACCTTCCTTAGAGGGATCAAATCTCGCCCTACAGGGATTCTTGAAATCATTGCCATTTTCTAAAGCAGATAAGTAGGATTAGCTCTCGATCAGACAACAGAAAAAGCCCTGCTTCTTTTTACAGCAGCCCTGAAGTAATCATGAAGTAATCATGAAGTAATCATGGAAGAATGCAGAATATGTTGTGGGGTAAATAGAGATTTACACTGTACCCTGCTGTGGAAGTTTGCCAAGTATTCAAAAGGGACTTTCTTCCTTTTCTTGGGGATGCTAGCATTGCAATGTCAAACCTATAAGTCAGTGGTGGTGACTTACACATGTACCAGAGGTGGTACTTTGAGCCCTCTTTGTGGGCACACATGCCATAGCCCCAGTCCAGTTCCATCACATTTCTCCCATGGGAGGAGAGAGAGAGTAAGGAGGGAGGGAGGTAAAGAGAGGGAGGGAGAGAAAGAGAGAGAGAGAGAGAGAAAGAGGGGGAGAAGAGAGAGGGAGGAAAAGAGACAGAGAGAGAAAGAGAGAGGGAGGGGGAAGAAGGGGAAAAAGAGAGAAAGGGAAAAGGGAAAAGAGGAGAAAGAGAGAGAGGAGGAAAAGAGAGGAAAGAGAGAGAGGAAAAGAAAGGGGAAGAGAGAGAGGAGGAAAAGGGGAGGGGAGAGAGAGGAGAGAGAGAAAGAGAGGGGAAGAGAGAGGGGAGGAAAGAAAGAGAGAGAGAGAGAGAGAGAAAGAGAGGGGGAGAGAGAGGGAGGGATAAAGAGAAATAATATTACAAAAGGTTTTCTTTTTTATTGTTGCTAAACGTAATATTCAAAAGCAGAAAAAATGAAGGGGCACAAAAATATATTTATCATGTTATTATTTCCTAGAACAATTAGCTGAACTCTGCCTTGTTTATCATTATTTTAGGTAGTAAAACCTCATTATTCAGGTTAAATTGCGTGTTGGCACTTTGCGATAAATAAGTGGGTTTGGGCTTGCAGTTGGGCGCTCGGTCTCTAAAAGGTTCACACTGTTATATGTGATATACAGGTGGTGCTCAATTTATAAAATCAATTGGGACAAAAAAAATGTCCATTCCTAAGCCAGATGATTGTTAGCTGAAATTGCACCTGACTTTAGGACAGGAATGTCAAACTCGAATTCATTGAGGGTTGCATCAGGGATGTGTTTGACCTTGGGGGCAGGAGAGTGGCCAGGGGGCATGGCCAGCCAACAATACTTGTGTTGGACATGGTCCAATCAGGCACCATCCAAAACTGGAGATACCTCCCAGTCACCCCATCACAGCTACAGATCAAGATGGTCTTGATTCGCTGAGAAAAGAATGTTATTTTGACTATATCTCACCATACTCCATATAATTCCCCCCTCCCATTTTTCCACAGTAGAAATTGTGGCAGGCCTGAAGGCCCAAATGTAAAAGATGGCTTCCAGGTCTGACATCTGGTGGAGGTGGTTACATCTCCATAACGACCCCAAAAGGACTATCAAATCAGATTCTCTATAGCTTCATGGTCAGATGGAAGAAACCTGGTTTGTGATTGCCCGAAAGGTTACCCAATCAGCATCTAGGACTGTGAAAGATCCAGGATATAAAGAGTCCTGCCTTGTACAGGGGGTTAGACAAGAAGACCTCCAAGATCCCTTCCAGCCCTGTGATTTAATTTGATTCAATTCGATAACAGAATAACAGAGTTGTATGGGACCTTATAGGTCCTCTAGCTCACTCAATCAATACAGACAAATGGTTTGTCCAGTCCAGTGGTGGAATTCAGCCGGTTTGCACTGGTTCATGTGAAGCGGTTGTTAAATCCCTCCCCTATCAAAGTGGATCCTGGGCACTGCATTGCCGAGGTGGCACAGTGGTTAAATGCAGCACTGCAGGACTTCAGCTGACTGCAGTTCAGCAGTTCGGCTGTTCAAATCCTACCAGGCCCAAGGTTGACTCAGCCTTCCATCCTTCCGAGGTGGGTGAAATGAGGACTCAGACTGTGGGGGCAATTTGCTGACTCTGTAAACCGTTAAAGAGGGCTGAAAGCCCTATGAAGCGGTATATAAGTCTAACTAAAAAAAAAATTGCGCTGCAATGGAGAAATGGGCAATGGAGCAGCTGGCATGTGGGAAGAATAAGGTCGCTTTCCCTCTTTTTCTCCGTCCTCCTCCTCCTTCCCTCGTGCCAGCTACTCCATTGCCCGTTTCTCCATTGCAGCATAGCACAGTGCCTAAGATCCACTTTGATAGTGTGTGTGCATCAGTGGGGGTTCCGGATCCCGTTGCAACTGGTATGGTGTAATGGGGCCGGGGTCCACCACATGCACACTGCATCATGTGTGCATCACGCACATGCATACTTACCCCGTGATGCTCCGCAATGGCTCCGCAATGGCTCCGCAATGCTCCAGCTACTCGGCGGAGCATACACTCTGTGCGAGTGCTCGTAAGCCCCAATCGGCTCAAATACAGGTAAAGAGGGTGGGTGGGCACTCCAGAGCACCGTACCGGAACAGTACTGGTGCTCCCAGCAGGCACCGGTACAGCCATACCGGGGCGTACTGGTCATATCCCACCACTCACTGGTGAGTGTGTGTGGTAATTCAACAACCAGTTTGCCTAGGGTCAGGTTGGGCCATGCCTCCCATGACAGCCACCTGGCTGAACTGGTTGTTAAATTATTTGAATCCTATCAATGGTCCAGTCCCTTCTTAAAAACCTCCAGGGATTGGAGCACTCACAACTCCAGGAGATAAGATGTTCCACTGATTAATTGTTCTTCCTGTTAGGAAATCTCTCCTTACTTCTAGGTTGGATCTCTCCTTGGTAAGTTTCCATCTGTTCAACTCAGTTTAGCAGTATTCTTTCTGCTCAAAAAAATGTGTGTGGGTTCACAGGAAAAAAATAACCCCTCAAGATATATGCTACTGTTCTTTGTTCTGAGTTTCCAACATGCATTTGTGATCCGGCATTTTAAAAAAACACACATCACCAGCAAGTAGAGATAGAATGTGGTCTATCTTCTTGAATGAGCTTTTTCCTTCTTTGTAATTCCAGCCGTTGTCTTAACAAGGATAGCTTAGTGCCTGAAGGAGGAGACACTGAATATTTGGGATTTTTGCAGTCATCAGTTTTTCCAGGGTCAGATTTTAATTCTCAGAGCAAAATGTGGGGGAAACTTGGACCAGTCTAGACAGAGGTTAGCTCACTCAAGGATGTTTCAGCCATGAATCACTCTTACCAGTTCTATCCCTTTGTAAAAAGGTTCAAAGGGTATTGAGTTAATTCAAGGCCACGCTTTCCCTGACTGATGATTAAATTAGTTAAAAGTAACCTAACTAACTCTTCCAAGGAAGTTGTCCAAGCCATCAAATCTAAGGGGAGGGAAAACGAGAAAGAAGGAAAGTGCTTTGTGTAAGAAGATTGTGTAGAAGCAAAAAACTTGGCTAAATTATGACACTGTTGCGCCCATTTTCTTAATTTTGTATCTCATATGGAGGTAGCTTGGAAACCAAGCAAAAAAAATATCCCCAAGTTGACACTCTCTACAGCTCAGTTCATATTCCTGATTTTATTAGGGTTTCTCCACCCCCACCCCACCCCGACCTTGGCTAGCTTAACAAACATGTGTTGTAAACTTTGCTTTCAGAGTAATAGTAATATAAGATGGACATTTACAAAGAGGACTTTGTGGCTCAAAGGAGAATGTCTTAATTCTTTCTTGCCTCCTGTTTATTTCCCCTGTTGGGCTTATTTCTGGCTTTAGCATTCTGCTAATGCAAGAGGATAAAAATGTATGGGAGGAATAGGATGAGTTTGTTTAAATTCTCTGCCGGTTGCTGGGTGGGCGTGGCCATGGTGGGCATGGCCTACTTGGCCAACTGCAACACAGTGGGATGGGCTGCATTTATGCCCTCCTCAGACTCCAGAGGCTTTCCTCAAGTCTCCGGAAGAGCGAAAACGGCCACCCCAGGTTCCGGAGGCCAGAAACAAGCCCATTTTGGGACTTTCGATACTTTTAGTAGGTCCAGTTTTCACCCTCCACAGGCTCTGGAAGCTTTCCCGAGCCTCCAGGAGGGTAAAAACAACCTCCCCTGGGCTCCAGAGGCCAGAAATGGGCCCATTTCCGGACTTCCAGGAGGGCCAGTTTTCATCCTCCCAGGGCCTCTGTACGGGCCCTGCACTTACCTGGTATGATGAACGGGCTGTGTAGAGACTCCTGGGAGGGCGGGTTGGGGTGGGATGGGTGTGGCCAGCCAGTCCTTGCAACAACTGATTCGGCGAATTGGTGCAAATTGGCTGAATCCCAGCCCTGGGTGCAATTATTTACAAAACAAAATGAAACATCTTTGGGTGCACAACATATTGCGCACGAACACAAATCAGAAACCTAGCTAAAACAGACTGTCAAAATACCATCAAATAATTGAACATCTTGGACAGCGAGTTTGGTCTTGTAGCTAAGGCGCCCAGATAAAAACTAGGAGACTGTGAGTTCTAGTTCCCCCTTTAGCCATGAAAGCAGCTGGGTGAGTTTGGTCCAGTCATTCTCTTTAAGCTGAAAGATTAACATTAAGCTTTAGTAGACTGGACTAGTAGCTCTAAACAAACACAAATTTGTGTTTGTTCAGAGCGCTATTCCATGCTTAAAATTGTGATTCTCAGCCCAATAATTAGTCAATACAAAATAAAGAAAATCTCCATTGAGCGTGATTCCATGATGCTTTCCTGCCAATAGTACACAAATCTTCCAAGATTGTATTTGGTGTGTGTGTGTGTGGGTGTTTATGGTGTGTAAGTAAGTGTTGACTTCCTAACCTGACATTCTGAACTTTGTTGGTGGTCCCTCATCTGAATCCTAAATAGATCAACCCAACATATTTTTTTAAGATCAGCCAAGGTCAGTTAAGCAACCTGAACATCTCCAACATCTCTTTTCTATGGAGGCAAATATCTGAATCAGGATAGAGCTGGAAGGGACCTTGGAGGTTTTTAGTCCAGCCTCCTGCTCAAGCAGGAGTTCCTATACCATTTCAGATAAGTGGCTGTCTAGTTTCTTCTCAAAAACCTCCAGTGATGGAACACCCAAGATTTCTGAAGGCAACTTCTGTTCCACTGGTTAATTGTCCTCACTGTTAGGAAGCTTCTCCTCAATTCCAAATTGCTTCTCTCCTTGATTAGTTTCCATCCCATTGTTTCTTGTCTTAATGGTGCTCTGGAGAATAAGTTGACTTCCTTCTCTCTGTGACAACCTCGCAAATACTGGAATGCTGCTATAATGTTTCCCTCGTTCTTCTTTCCTCTTAGACCAGTGATGGCAAACCTTTTAGGCACTGAGTGCCCAAACTGCGCCTGCGCGCATGCCCAAACTAAAATGTGCACACGCGTGTGTGTGTGAATGTGTGCGTGCACAGACATGCACAAACGTGCGCATGCACAGACATACATGAATGTGCAAATGCACAGACATGTGCGTGTGCGCAGCAGAGACCCGATGACCAGCTGGCCAGCAGGAGGACGGGCATCCCAACACCAGCAGTGCAGTAATAGTTAAGATCTTTTTCTCTCATGAGCTTCTGTTTCGCCATTTGCAGGGAAACAGAATCTCATAAAGAAATGCCACGGAGATCTGACATGGGGTGATGGGGTGATGGTGCGCATGCCAGCAGAGTTGGCTCTGCGTGCCACCTCTGGCATGCGTGCCATAGGTTCGTCTAGACCAGGAGTCAGAAAACTTAAACACTCAAAGAACCATTTGCACCCGTATCCCACAGAAAAGAAAACACAGGGAGCAACAAAGGTCCTAACCAGAAGCCCCTGGTTCAATTCTGGAGCTGACCGGAAGTTCAGTTCCCCCACCATAGAGTCTCTCCTAGCGCGGCATACTTTTTCCTCTACCTGTCATAACCAAGAGCCCTATCAATTGTGGGACAACTGGAAAACCCTCCCCTTGCCATAGTGTTTCTCCTGCGCACTGTGCTTCTCTTCCCCTCCCCCACTGGAAGCTCCTCTCAATATTGTGGCGCGATGGGTGATGGAGCCGCAGCAGAGGGAGGAAAGAGCCACATGTGGCTCCAGCTGCAGTTTGCTGACCCCGGTCTAGACTCCAAACCAAACCCCAAATCCGCAGCCATTCTTCATATGTTTTAGTCTCCAGGCCTTTACTCATCCTTAGTTGCCCTACTTTGCACTTTTTCCAAAGCCTCAAGTTTCCAAATTTCAGGAATGATGCTGGATTTTCATGGAAAAGGAAGCAAAATAATTATTATTTATTTGCAACTGTGCAGCCAGAATAATTTCCTCCAATCTGGCCAGCCACAGCAGTTCTTCTCCCTTGTTTTGTCCGTGTCTAAAATGGCCTCATTCCTTCCACACTTCGGGAGCGATGCCCTGGAAGGCGTTGTTTTCTCAGCAGATAGTGTGAAGCTGTCCAATATCCCACAGATGCTCGATGTGTATCAGCATGTGGATCAAAAACAACTCTTTCCTGGACACTGCAGGGATTCTGCCCTTAATGGAAAAACTGACTCTCTGCAGACAAGACCTGAAGAGGCCGTTGCTTAATTGTTGCTCTTCATTATTTCGTGACTATATTATCAGTTCATCGCAGTGGTACATATTTCAGTGGAAATTTATTTGTCTGGCTTTTTATTTCTGAAGGTTCGGGAAGAAAGAGATGTAAATTCAGTTCTTTTGGAATACCATTGGCTTCACTTGCAAATGAATTTTTCAATAGAACCACATAATTTTCCAAGAAATCTAATTTGTTAGATATTACTAAGGGAAGCAAAAATATTTTATTTCAGTTACACAATGCAGTGAAAGGAAAAAATGTAAAAGCAAAATCGCGGATAAGAACACAAAAAAAATGTACTTACATTCTTGATCTTGGACTAACTTCTAATAATATCTTCCTTCCTTCCTTCTTTCCTCCCTCCTTCCTCCCTCTCTCCCTCTCCTCCTCCCTCCCTCCCTCCTCCCTCCCTTCCTTCCTTCCTTCCTTCCTTTGTAAGCTATTTCAAATTAAATGGTTTAAATCAGGAGTCTCCAAACTTGGCACCTTTAAAACTTGTGAACTTCAACTCCCAGAATTCCATACTGCTGGGGAATTCTGGGAATTGAAGTCCATCAGTCTTAAAGATGCCAACTTTTAAGACCCCTAGTTTCAACGGTTTAAGGGAAAGAGCAGATTTTGCAAAGGGACAACTGAAATTAAGCACCAGTCAGATTTCATGGAGTAAGATTCCACTATTAAGATGCCATAATTTTTAAATTATGTCCACCAAATCTTGACCTATAAAACATTTCTTTGCTACGTTTATAGCTTTCTGTCTCCATTTGATGGACTCCTTGCCCTATAAAAAGTTTTACCTATTTCTATCTCCCATGACTTTCTTGAATTCAATCTCCCATGAGTTCATGGATTCACACATGGAGTTTCGTTGGCAACAAGATATACGTAAGTGGCTTGTTATTTTCTTTTGGGATCCCCCCACCTGATTTTTCCATTCTAGCCTGCAGATATAGCATCTTTGGTGACCTTCCATCTAAGCACCAACTAGGCCTGAACCTTCTTAGTCATGAGCTTAGGCTGCAGAGCTCAAACAAGGTCAGATAGCAATAGCAAATAGCACTTAGACTTATATACCTCTTTAGAGTGCTTCATAGCCCTCTCTAAGCAGTTTACAGAGTCCGCATATTGCCCCCAACAATCTGTGTCCTCATTTGACCCACTTCGGAAGGATGAAGGCTGATTCAATAGCAATAGCACTTATATACCATTTCACCAGAGGTGAGTTCCTACGGTTCGGACCGGTTTGGCAGAGTAGGTAGTAACTCCGCCTGCCAGTGAGCCGGTGAGAATCGAACTGCTTGAACTGCAGTCAGCTAGCAGTCAGCAGAAGTCGCCTGCTGTGTACTGCATTTTAACTACTGCACCACCAGGACTCTAGATGGGCCCTTCCACATGGTGAATGCTAATACGGTATCCTCATTACATTACAACACTTCATTTAGTGACCATTCAAAGTTACAACCGCAGGAATCCAGTATGGTTTTAATGAATACGATTAATCAATATGGTCAAGTGTCTGGCTTTAAAATAAATTTAGGAAAAACCAAAATATTAGCTATAAATGAATATTAAACAAAAGGAAGAATTAGGAGTGATGCTAGGATGTGAGGTAGTTAAAAAAGTCAAATATCTTGGAGTTAACATTTTAACTTCAAATGGGAAATTATATAAGAATAATTATGAACCACTTTGGCACAGTATACAGACGGAGATGAAAAATGGGAGAAATTGCACTTATCTTTGCTGGGTAGGATAGCGGCACTGAAAATGAACATTTTACCAAATTTTTTATTTCTTTTCCAAATGTTACCTGTACTTAAAAAATGCGAACCTTTTAGAATGGCAGAAGGGTATCAACAAATTTGTATGGGCAGGAAAGAAGCCGAGGGTAAAGATGAAAATAATGCAAGATGTACATGAGAGAGGAGGATTGAAACTACCTAATTTAAAACTATATTATGATGCAGTGGCATTATCTGTAATTAGTGATTGGACTCATTTAACCAATGATAGAATATTGAATATTGAGGGACACGATCTGGTATTTGGTTGGCATGCTTACCTGTTATTCAACAAAAATTGGATAAGAATTTTAAAAGTCATATTTTAAGAAATGCTTTACTGCGGGTCTGGAAAAAATACCAATATAAATTAAATGACAAGATACCCATGTGGGCAATTCCTAGACACGCAATTGAAAATATGAATATAGCACAAAAACAGGACAGAATTACTTACAGACAGCTTCTTACCTCGGAAAGGGGGGTATTACAATTAAAATCTTTAGAGGTATCAAAAGAGGAGAAGGTAGTTCAAACATGGTTCCAGTATGGACAATTACAGGCTAGGTGGAAAATAGATCAAAAAATTGGTTTTATCCAAGTTGAGGATAACTTGTTTAAACAAATAAGAGATCAAAGTTTAATGCATATAAAGATATATTAAGTATTAATACAGATGGATTCGGAAACAGAATTAAAGATTGTATGATAAAATGGGCTCAAATATTGAAGAACCAATAATGTTGGATACATGGGAAAGAATCTGGGTAAGAAATGTGAAATTTACACAAGCTCAAAATCTGAGAGAAAATTTTTACAAGATGTTTTATAGATGGCATTTAGATCCTAAAAAGTTGGCTTCTATGTATCCGAATGTACAGCCTAAATGTTGGAGGTGTGGTTCTCTCGATGCTACATATTATCATATATGGTGGACCTGCCAAAGGTTAAGGCATTCTGGATAAAAATATGGTGGGTTATGCAAAATATTTTTAAAAGAAGGATAAAGTTTACTCCTCAGTTATTTTTACTAGGTATATGTACTGACTTTACAGTGGTAGAGACTAACTTGATTCTGCACCTAATAACTGCAGCAAGACTGTTGGTGGCGCAATACTGGAAGAAGGAAGACTTGCCTACAATCCAAGAATGGACATTGAAAGTCACAAACTTAGCCGAGATGGCTAAAATATCGGCATATCTTAAAGATCACTCAAATGAGAGATATAAACGAGACTGGAAAAAATGGATTGACTATATACAAAATAAATACGGGACCAAGAAATTCCAGTTAGCCTATGCTTAAGATCAGAAATTGTTTTAAATGCTTAAGATTTAAATTGTTTAAAGTTAGTTCAGTAAGAAGAAGCTAAGGTCAATGTAGAATGTCATTAATTTCTTTATTTCTTTTTTCTCAATAGATTTTAGACTGTGTTAGTTAAAAATCCATACCGTGTACGGGTTCTGGGAAGTCGGGGGGGGAGGAGGAGGGGGGTTGGGGGGTAAGGGAGGGAGGGGCATACAAAAAAAATTGTACTTCAATGTTTTAATGATTGACGAATGATGAAATATTTGTGTTTTTTAAAAGAAATAAAACCTTTGGAACCTAAAAAAAAAAAAAAGTTACAACTGCACTGGAAAAAAGGTGACTTATGTCCATTTTTCACACAACCAGTGCACGTCCTCATAGTCATGTGATCAAAAGTTAGACACTTGGCAAATGACTCATGTTTATGACCGTTGCAATGTCCCTTTGGGGGCCTTCTGATAAGCTAAGTCCATGGGAAAAACAGATGCACTTAGCAACCGTGTTACTAACTTAACAACTGCAGTGATTCACTTCACAACTGTGGCACACAGAGTCATAAAATGGGGCAAAACTCACTTGACAAATGTTTCACTTAGCAACAAAAATGTGGGGCTCGATTGTGGTCATAAGTCGAGGACTACCTGTAACATAAACCCAAAACAAAATAAAGTATGTGATTCCAAAGAAGCACCATTTGAGAATTGGACTTGTGTTTCTTCCCACAATTGTGAGAGCTAGGGAACTCTCCTTTAAACGTTTAAGCAAATTTTGAACCAAGCAAAGATCATCTGGTAGCTGAAACAATTCCTTAATGTCGGCACCTTCTGGATAAGTTGGACTACAAACTCTGTAATTCCAGTTAATCAACTCAACCACCGATAGTACTGGCTAAGAATAATAAAGCTTACAGCACAACACATTTGAATAGAATAGAGTAATAGAATAGAATAGAATAGAATAGAAAGAATAGAATAGAATAGAATAGAATAGAATAAATAGCTGGAAGGGACTTTGGAGGTCTTCTAGTCCAACCCTCTGCTTAGGCAGGAAACCCTATAGAGTTTCAGACAAATGGTTGTCCAATCTCTTCTTAAAAACTTCCAGTGATGGAGTACCCACAACTTCTGGTGGCAAGCAGTTCCACTGATTAATTGTTCTAACTGTCAAGAAATTCCTCCTTAGTTCTAGGTTGTTTCTCTACCTTGATTTCTTTCCATTGATTGCTTCTTGTCCTGCCTTCAGGTACTTTGGAGAATAGGCTGACCTCCTCTTCTTTGTGGCAACAAAGATATGAGATATTGGAACCCTGCTATCATGTCACGCCTGGTCCTTCTTTTCATCAAAGTAGACATACCCAATTCTAGCAACCGTTCTTTATATCTTTTAGCCTCCCGTCCCCTAAACATCTTTGTTTCTCTTCTTTGCATTCTTGCTTCTTCTCTCTGCACTCTTAGATGAACTATCAGAGTTTGCATCCCAGACAAAATTTGAATGCAAGCTCTTTTACAGCCACTCAACATGGTCCAGCAAGTTTAGTTTAATGTAGTATATAATTACAATTTTGCCATGATAGCCAGCAATGAAATGGCAGTAGGAAATAGGAGCTCATTTCTTGTATGAAAAGAAAAACATACAGCTGCTCATAGAAGATTTCTTTCAAAGAATCACCTCAAACATTCCTTTAAAAATATTTCATGTTGACTTTACCCTTTTCTATTTGATATAGCCCATGCTACGAGCTGTAACAAGCCCCTGTGCACACACAACGTTTTTGTGGCTTTGGATTTTAGCATCGGTTCTCACTCGATGAGTGGAGAAATTGTGTGTGGGCAGGTGGCACACATCGAAGCCCCTCTCCTATGTTAAAACCAGGTTGATATAAATACTTCCATTTTCTGCATTTTGCTATAGAGAATATGCCATCCAAACAACAAGAGTCACAAATTTAATTATGCCAAATGTTTCTGATCTACCTGCTATTTATTTAATTAACACACTAAACTTTGCCACTACAGGTAGCTTGAGATACAGATTAACAGAGTTGGAAGAGACCTTGTAGGTCATCTAGTCCATCCCCCTGGCCAAGTAGATCCTATACCATTTCTGACAAATGGCAGCCCAATGCCTTCCTGAAAGTCTCCAGTGATGAAGCTCCCACAACTTCTGAAAGCAACTTCTGTTCCATTGTCAGAAAATTTCTCCTTATTTCCAGATTGAATTTCTCCTTGTTCAGTTTCCATCCATTATTCTTTGTCTGGCCTTCAGGTGCTTTGGAGAAGAGCTTGACCACCACCACCCCTTCTCTTGTGGTAGCCCCTCAAATATTGGAAGGCTGCTATCATGTCTCCCCTGGTCCTTCACTTCACTGAAGCATACATGCCCAGTTCCTACAACCGCTAATCGTATGTTTTAGCCTCCAGTCCCCTCCTCATCTTGGTTGCTCTTCTCTGCACTTTTTCGAAAGTCTCAACATCTTTTTTATAGTGTGGTGACCAAAACTGGTCTATGTGCAGTACTCTAGGTGTGGTGGTCTTACTAGGGCTTTATGGGGTGGTATTAGTACTTCCCTTGATCTTAATTGTATCCCTCTCCTAATGCAATTTAGAATTGTGTTGGCTTTTTTTAGCTGCCCCCGCACACTCTTGGCTCATATTTAATTGATAGTTACAATGGGAGTGAAAAAATGACTTATGACCATTTTTCACAGTTATGACCTTTCCAGCATTCCCAGGGATATTCAGAGGCTTGGCAACTGGTTCATATTTATAACCATTGCAGTGTCCCAAGGTGATGCGATCCCCTTTTGCAAACTTCTGACAAGCGAAGTCAATGGGGAAGCCAGATTCACTTAACAACCATGTTACTAACTTATCAACTGCAGTGATTCACTTAGCAACTGAGACAAGAAAAGTCGTAAAATGGGACAAAACTCACTTTACAAATGTCTCACTTAACCGCAGAAATTTTGGGCTCCATTGTGGTCGTAAGATGAAGGCTACCTGTACACCACCCATGTTCTACTGGAATAGCTCTCAAAGCCCATGGATCTCCATAAACTGTCTGCCTCTGAAATGAGGAGATTCCTAATTCCATCATTTGACCACAGTTGCCTGTTTTTCAACCATGGTGTGGCATCCAAGCTTGTCACCAAAGGGTCTTATGCAATGGAAGGAGAAAGAATGAGATTAGCTTCTGATAGTTACTATGAGGGAAGTCGTGTCTCTCCTAAAAGAGAGTTGTCCAACCTTGGCAACTTTAAGACTTGTGGACCTGAGGGGTAGACTTTAAAAGTTTTAGCAAGGAGTTCTCTGCCCAGTTGCTGGGTGGGCGTGGCCATTGTGGGTGTGGTCTAGTCGGCCCCTGCAGCACAGTGGAGAGGGGCATTTTTGCCCTTCTTGGGCTCCAGAGGCTTGAAGGGGTTCCAAAAATCAAGGGGACAACTCCCAACCATTGTGATTGTAACCATCTTGACGTTTTGATGACAACCCTTGCTTTAGTAAATGTATGGGGCAGTGGTGGGATTCAAATTTTTTTACTACCAGTTCTGTGGGTGTGGCTTGGTGGGCATGGCAGGGGAAGGATACCATAAAATCCCCATTCCCTCCCCACTGCAGGGGAAGGTTACTGCCAAATCCCCATTTCCTCCCAATCAGCTGGGACTCAGGAGGCAGAGAATAGGTGCAGGCGTGGCCAGTCAGAGGTGGTATTTACTGGTTCTCCAAACTACTCAAAATTTCCACTACTGGTTCTCCAGAACTGGTCAGAACCTGCTGAATTACCACCTCTGGCTGGATCTAGCTCCAGGGCCTTGACTTTAACACCTCTGGTGTAGAATCTTTCCAGCCCAACTTTGCGTGATTCTTGGAGCAAATGTTTAACTGCAGTGAAAATATCCTGCCAGTTTGGATGCTTTTTCCAATGATGAAATTAAGTAGTTGTATATAATTAATTGGATCATTAAGAATCCTCCTCTTAAGGCCATCTGCTGGGCTTTAGTAAGTCCACTCGGATAGTTCTGCAATCCCACAAATGATGTTTTATGGGTGTCTCAGTGGACAAAGATCAGATCATTTACACTGCTGTGGTTTTCTGCCCGGAAAGCAATGTGGCTCTTTTTCAGCAATCTTCAGCTTCATTAGGAGATAAGAAGGAAAAACTCAAAGCAGTAATATCCGTGGAGGTTCTCAGTCATCCAGGTCATGGTTGTCCCAAAGGTGCTTTTTCAAGAGGCAACTGGGAACTTCTGGTTTTCTTTGAAGACGTTTCGCTTCTCCTCCAAGAACCTTCCTCGGCCTTTCCCCACATCCAGTCAGAGCTGAAAAAGCTTCTTGGAGAAGATGAGAAAGGTCTTCAAAAGAAAAACCAGGAAAGTCCAATTGGATCAATCAGTAATAGTGTGCGACCAATTAGCACACAGAGTTTTTAAACCAGGGGTGAAATTCAGCAGGTCCTCACAGGTTCTGGAGAACCAGTAGCGGAAATTTTGAGTACCTCAGAGAACCGACAAATACCACCTCTGGCTGGCCCTGCCCCCATCTATTCTTTGCTCCAAGTCCCAGCTGATTGGGGGGAATGGAGATTTTGCAGTATCCTTCCCCTGCCATGCCCACCAAGCCACGCCCAGAGAACCGGTAGTTAAAAAAATTGATTTCACCACTGGTTTAAACATGTTAATTACTATCCTACAGGGGTGGGATAAGGCCATCATCTGCAGTAAGAGAGACTTTCCTCCTTCTTGCTTAAAGTGATCTCCTTAACCTCCTTGCATTGCAAAGTTGTTGTGGCTTCAGAGAAGACAAGTCCCACAGGGAGAAGATGGTGGTCATAGACTATTTTGTGCAGAGGGGAGATGTAATCTGGTGCTAAGGAGCTCACTTTGCACACCAAGGCCTCCAAATCTAATTCCTGTTCAATCTTCTGAAGGTCTTCTGTTTTTGATCCTCTCAGTCACTGTCAATCTAAGCAGGGACAGCACTGAACCAAGCTGGCCAGTTCTTTAATTCAGTAGAAGACAAATTCCATATGTTGAATCTCAAAATTTGAACCACCCCATAGGCCAGGGAGGGTCAAACTCAATTCCATTGAGGGCCACATCAAGGCTGTGGTTGACCTCAGGGGGGCTGGGCGTACATGGCCAACTGGGTTGAGCATGGCCAGCTTGACATCACTCCCCAAACTGCTGGCATGTTTCCTCTTCGCATTGGGTAGACTGGGCCGAAGCAAACGCAGGCCAGCCCCTTACATTTTCCAGGATACCCCCGTGAACCAGATCCGACCACATTGTGAGCCGATCCAGCCTTATCTTAATGAACATATCCATTATGAATCCTGTAGAGCAGGTGTGGGTTCTGGCAGGCACTACTGCCGGTTTGCTCATAGGCATGCTGTGCGTACATGCACAATGCAATAAAAATTGTTCTGCGCAGGTGCAGAAGAGAAAAACAAGAGTGGCGGCTCCTATGACACCACCCAGAGAACTGGTTCAGAGGCGTGACATGCCTGGGTTGCTGCTGGTCCCAGCGACCAGGCCGCCAAAACCACTAATCCGTTCAGCCAAACCAGTCCGAACCGGGAGGAACCCACCACTGCTATAGAGCTGCTGATGAGAGGAAATCCACCAGATAGGGCCCACAAATCTTTTGGAATTTGAAGGAGAAACTCTAAACCATCCAAATTGCAGACTGTTTTTAATGACGCGTGGGTAATATGAACCGAACAGAATGTTGCCCAATGTGGACTAGACTTTCCCTAATCTATAGACTGTGTCTCTATGCGTCTCTCTGTTGTGCATAGATACCTTATTCATAATCATTCGTTTGAACAGCTGACTGCTACTGGCATTCCCCTTCTTTTCTCAGCTTGCTTCCTGCCATGTTTGCATTGTCTGGGGCCTCACATGCCGAGAATGTTTCTTTTTAGACTGCTGCGCTGTTGGAAGTGCATGATACATTTCATAGTCCTCACCAGCTGAGCTGAGAAGTTATGGACCTTTGGATAGCCTCCGGAAGGTGTGGGTTCTCCATCACTGGAGGTTTTTAAGAAGAGATTGGAGAGTCATTTGTCTGGAATGGTTGTAGGCAGGGGTAGTCAACCTTTTATACCTACCGCCCACTTTTGTATCTCTGCTAGTAGTAAAATTTTCTAACCACCCACCGTTCCACAGTAATGGTGATTTATAAAATAAGGAAGGTAACTTTACTTTATAAATTTATAAAGCAGAGTTACAGCAAATCCCTACCGCCCACCATGAAAGCTTGAACGCCTACTAGGGGCAGTAGGGTCCAAGTTGACTACCACTGGTGTAGCGTCTCCTGACTGAGCAGATGGTGGACTAGTCCAGAGGTCTCCAACCTTGGCAACTTTAGACTTGTGGACCTCAACTCCCAGAATTCCTCAGCCAGCTTTGCTTTGCTTACTGGCTGAGTTTTCTGGCTTAGGAATTCTGGAGTTGAAGTTGACAAGTCTTAAAGTTGCCAAGGTTGGAGACCCCTGGATTAGAAGACCTCCAAGGTCCTCTCCATCTCTCTTGTTCTCTATTTCAATGAACTAAGACTAGACTTTAAAGACATAATCAATGTCTTGATGGATCCCTGGTCAATCTAATGATCTCTTGTCCCAATAGCCACGTAAAGGCGGTTTATTGTGTTTGTGGCCTCAGGAGTGCCCAATATTTTGGATGTTTTAGTTTCAGTGGGCCAAAATACTTGGTATTCTGATGAGGAAGCACCTGCTCTTTCATAGTTCTTGTGCTTGTTTCACTTCTGGAGGTGGATTGGCTGGCAAGCTGGGCCACCAAAGAGTGCAGCCCCATAGCATCAGTTAAAAGTCTGTGGAGATTCTCCGTCATCCAGGTCACGGTTGTCCCAAAGGTGCTTTTTTTTTTCAAGAGGGCAACTGAACTTTCTTGGTTTTTTCTTTGAAGACATTTTCTTTCACATCCAAGAAGCTTCTTCAGCACTGACCTGGATGGTGGAGAATGGAAGGGTTTATACTCACTTGCAGACAGCTGGTCATTTGCATCCTTTTAGAGGGTCTTGAAGCACTTGGAAGTTTACCTGTGTCCTCAGGGTTACCTAAGTGGTGCAAATGGTTCCTGTAGTCTATAATTTTCCCCCCCTGGAAATCCATTCCTACTCCCACACCATTCAAAGGGTCTTCATCCCAAATTGTATAGCTAATGTCTGTAGAGATTCTTAGTCCCAAGGGGGCTTTTTCAGGAGGCAACTGGCCTTTCTTGTTTTTCTTTGAAGACTTTTTTCGCTTCTCATCCAAGAAGCTTCTTCATCTCTGACAGGATAGTGGGGAATGGAAGAATGTATATTCCTTGCAGACAGCTGGCCATTTGCATCCTTTTTAACCAGCTGTCTGCAAGGAACATAAATCCTTCCATTCTCCACCATCCAGTCAGAATTGAAGAAGCTTTTTGGATGAAAAACAAACATCTTCCAAGAAAAAACAAGAAAGTCCATTATCTGCTGAAAAAGCACCTTTGAGATAATAGCTATGAGTTGGATTAGCAAATGCAGGGTCACTGTAAACTGCTTGAGGAATTCCCAGGATCCCCCTGCCCTTCCCCCCAAACTCAAAGTTTAGCATTCCTGGTGCCAGAGGTACTGCCAGAAAAAAATGCCATGCGCGCAGGGAATGCATCAAAAAGAAGAAAGGAATTCTGTGTCCAAAGATTAGGATGTCCTACTCCGACCAATGTTGGAGCTTTCAAACAGATGCACTTTTAAGGGGCCATGTCTGTCTCATCTGAGGCTGTACATAGTGAGAGTATATGCTAGTGCATTCTCTGGATGCTTCAGCTTCTTGAAGGAAAACTAGATTGTGGCTTGTGGGAGAGTTTTAAAAGAAGGACGGGCTGTTTCCCCAAACAGAAAAAATGAAGTGTGGGGAATCGGAAAAGGGTCAGAAAATGATCTGAAGGAGAGAGCCCGAGAATATTAACAGATTACCAAGTTGGAAGGGACCTTGTAGGTCATCTAATCCAACCCGCCACCCAACCAGGAGACCCCAGACCATTTCTGACAAATGACAGTCCAGCCTCTTCTTGAAAGTCTCAAGTGATGAAGATGCCCCAACTTCCAAAGGCAACATATGTTCCATTGGTTGATTGTTCTCACTGTCAGAAAGTTCCTCCTTATTTCTAGGTTGAATCTTTCCTTGTTCAATTTCCATCCATTGTTCCTTGTCTAGCCTTCAGGTGTTTTGGAGAATAGCTTGACATCCCCCCTCCTCTCTGTGGCAGCCCCTCAAATATTGGAAGACTGCTATCATGCCTCCCTTGGTCCTTCACTAGGCTAGCCATGCCCAGTTCCTGCAACGGTTCATCGTATGTTTTAGCCTCCAGTCCCTTCATCATCCTGGTTGCTCTTCTCTGCACTTTCTCAGAGTCTCAACATCATTTATTTTAGTTCAGTGCAGAAAATATGTTTTATTTCAAAGGAAGCCTGACCTCAGCATCTCTATATACAACCTCCTGGCCAGGAATGAGTTCTTCTTAATGAACAGTTGGCTAAGAACTAGAATGTGAGGAACAGGGCCAAACAAAGTTTGAGCAGTTATCCTGTTGGATCAGAGTCAGTACTTGCTGCATACTTAACCTTTTGAAGAGGGCCAGTAATTCAAGATAGCTATTTCTGCTACAAGGCTGATATTTTGGACATTGGTATTTGTTTGATAGATTAAGTATAAAAAATGGTACAATACAGGTAGTGTATTGACTTATAGCAGTTAATTTAGTTACCATTCAAAATTACAATAACATTGAACAAGTGTCTTCTGACCATTTTTCACACTTATAACCATTGCAGAATCTCCATGTGGCATGTGGGCAGCTGACTCATATTTATGACTTCCTGGGGTCAACTTTTTAACTTTTGTAACCTTCTGACAAGCAAAGTGAAGGGGGAAACCAGATCCACTTAACAACCATGTTACTAATTTAACAACTGCAGTGATTCAGTTAAGAACTGTGGCAAAAGGGGTTGTAAAATGGAACAAAACTCACTTAACAAATGTCTCCTTTAGCAATAGAAATGTTGGTCATAATTCAAGGACTACCTGTATTATAAGTGCAACTGAAATCAGTGTATTATTGAAATGTGACCACAAGCATTAGGGAAGATAAGATTTTCAAGTGAAATAAGTTTGATTTGTTGGTTTGATGGATTGATTGCCCACCTCAGCAAATAACTCTGGGCAGCTCACAATTCAAATATATATAATAAAATGTTAAAAACAGGTTAAAACAATATAAACATAAAAAAGCATTAGAACAGTTAAAATATTAAACCATCTAATTCAAAAGCAAGATATCTAATCCGTTAACAATATAGTCAATATCACAATATATTTATGAACCTCATGAGTTATCTGAAGTTATATTGATATCTGCTTTTTCAAACAAACATCGTCCAGTCTGAATCAAGCTTAAATGCATCCCACTGAGGTCAAAAACTATAGTCTGATTATAACTAACTCTGGATCAAATCCATATGGGCTAACTGTCTAATAATAAGCTTTTCTAGCTGCCTGTGATCCTTTCCACACCTAAACCATTTCTGAAGGCATCAACTACTCTTGTGTCAAAGTTAAAATAATGAATACAGACTTTATGTCATTTTGGTGAGGTCATTAGTGAAGAAACAGTCATAGCACATTTTGTATTATAATCCTACTTGTCAATGAATCCTAATATTTGACATATTACAGCAAGTGATAGATCCTTGCCAAGAGTTTCTGATCACTGAAATCTAAACAGATTGATAGCGGAAGGCCATGAAATTCTAAAGCTAAAAGTTATTCTGGGGGATTTAAAAACAAAACTTAGAAACAGCACAGCAATCCAGGGCTGGAAGGCACCTCAGAGATCATCTAGTCCAACCCCTGCTCCCTGGCAAAATGGACTGCTAAATTGGCCACACCCACTCAGTCACACGACAACCTGGCCATGCCCACAGTCACATGATCACATAGCCATGCCCACCAGAGGTGGGTTCCTACCTGTTCGGACCAGTTCGGCCAAGTAGGTAGTAACTCAGCTTGCCATGCCCCCAAACCAGTTCTATCGTTGGCGGCACCATCTTGATTTTCTGTTCTGCACAGGTGCAGAACAATCTTCATTGCAAAAATGTATTTATTTTTCCTTTTCTAACGTTGTGTGCATGCGCAGAACTTTTTAAGGGCAAATGTGCATGCATGTGGAGTGTGCGTTTGGCGTGCGTACATGCAAAGCAAGCGCACGCACAAAAAAATTTTGCATGACGAACCGAGTCCATGTCACATGACCACATAACGACGCCCACCAACCCACGCCCACAGAAGAAGGCAATAGATTAAGAAGTAGGAGAAGGCAGTAGATAGTTGCCAAGGAAACTCCAGTGATGTGATCATATGGAGCTGAATTGAAGTGTTTTCTTTTTTCTTATATTTGAGACCATTGTATTGTAGTTTTTTAAAGTCGGGGAATTTACCACAACATTCCCTGATTGCCATGAGCTCATGACATGTCTAAAACAGTGTCTGATTATCTTTTATTTCCTTTGGCTTTCTAACCCAACTCACTTTTCCATTTGCCCACTGTCAGTGGGGGGAAATAACTACTTTTTCTTTATATATTATGAGTTTTTCAGCTCAAAGGCCTGTTAATGATGCCTTTTTTTAGTATTACTCAAACTTCCTAAAGGCTTGGCAGTGCCTCAAAATTCAGTGATTGTTTTAACTCACAGCTGGTAGGAAATCTGAGAAGCTCTCCTGAAACATGCTTTCTAATTCTATTAAAAGGAATGGGGGGATCCCAGGATTTCAGAAGAAGAAGAAAAATCTATTAGGAAAAATAGACAAGGAAACAGTGAATGTTTTGTGGCCAGGCTTGGGATGAAACCCAAGAAGCTATCAAACTTTTATATCTTAAATCCCACCAATTATTCCATCAAAAATTTGGATCCAACCACCATTTTCTGAGGATATTTATAGGTTCAGAGGCGTTCTTCTGAATTTTGCAGACTTAAATATCATGTAATTCCGTTGATAATAATAGTCACTTCTGTAAACATAAAATAACAACTGAAAACTATCTGGGGTTAAAGTACTGTTGACTGGGTAGGAACAAACTTTCCATAAACCGAAATCAAGAGATAAATGAGTCCTCTCCCATTTGAATGTAAATAATGCAGAATAGTGCAAAACAGTATTTAGTCACCGCACGCCAAAGAGACTGTTCCAATCTTGGACAGAAGAAAATGCTTTGTTGTCATGATCAGTTTATTTGTCTTAGCATACTTGATCAAAAAATGACTTCATATTTGTTCTCCCCTCATATTTAGGGAAGGTTTCCCAATTTCTCCACACAACTGGCTGAGAAACTTTGGATTAAGAGAAAAAGTAGCTCATGAAATGCTCTCTCTCTCTCTCTCTCTCCCTCTCTCTCTCTCTCTCTCTCTCTCTCTCTCTCTCTCTCCCCCTCCCTCCCTCCCTCCCTCTCCTTCTCTCTCATTCTCCCTCTCTCTTTCTCTCTGTCTGTCTCTCTCTCTTCTTTTTCTCTCTCCCTTTCTTTCACTCTCTCTCTCTCTCTTCTTTTTCTTTCTCCCTTTCTTTCACTCTCTCTCTCTCTTATTCTCCCCCCCTCTCTCAGACTATACATAAGTATAAACTTGGTATATCTAGTCTAACAAAAGAAGGACTAAGGGTGACCTGATAGCAATCTATTAGTACTTGTGGGGCAGTCACAGAAATTAAAAGCAACCTAGGGAAGGACAAGAAATAACAGGTCAAAACTTATCAAAGAGAGATTCAACCTAAACTAAGGACAAATTTCCTGACAATGAGAATTGTGGGTGCTCCATCATTGGAGGTTTACAAGAAGAGACTGGACAGCCATTTGTCTCCAATGATATAGGGGTCTCCTGCTTGAGCAGCGGGTGGTGGTGTTGGACTAGAGGAACAATTTACTGCCAACTGAGTCAGTCATCGCTTTTTATTCAATCCAAGAGTTTTTATTCAGTCAGCCAAGGTCAGAAGCTAGCAGGAGTCACATCTTGCAGTAAGCTGCATTTGGTTTAATTATGGTTTGTGGAATAAACCAGTTTTGGCTTCTTTTGCAAAATATACTAAGCCATAAACCTTGCTTGACAAATGGCTAGTTCACACCATATTGTAAAATGAAACTAATAAACCAAAGATTATTACTTAATGCAAACTGTAAATTCAGAATAATTCATGGAAATTATTCTTAGTAACTCTAGTTTCTCTCTCTCTCTCTCTCTCTCTCTCTCTCTCTCTCTCTCTCTCTCTCCCTCCCTCCCTCCCTCCCTCCTCTCTCTCTCTCTCTCTCTCTCTCTCTCTTTCCTTCAAATAGAAAGATACTGGTAAGATAAACACGAAAGGAGAGTTAGATAAGAAAAAGAAAAAAAAATACTGTATTCAATTACTGATTACGCAGATTTGCCCAAAGAAAATGTCATACTTCCAAGGGAAAAAATATATTTGCTTTGCTTTTAGTCTTGCATGTTCTGTGCATTGTAGCCAACATCTGAATAGATCACCCATGTTTCTTTCTCACAGTTGGAAAGGAATGTCCTTTTCAAGGAGAACTTTTGAGCCACAATTTTAATTGAATCTTGCACTGAAAGAGGAACAATTTACTGCCAACTGAGTCAGCCATCGCTTTTTATTCAATCCGAGAGTTTTTATTCAGTCAGCCAAGGTCAGTAGCTAGCAGGAGTCACATCTTGCAGTAAGCTGCATTTGGTTTAATTATGGTTTGTGGAATAAACCAGCTTTGGCTTCTTTTGCAAAATATACTGCCATAAACCTTGCTTGACAAATGGCTAGTTCACGCCATATTATAAAATGGAACTAATAAACCAAAGATTATTACTTAATGCACGCTGTAAATTCAGAATAATTCATGGAAATTATCCTTAATAAATGTTAGACTTCCAGTAAAAACTCAGTTACTGATGACATCAGAGAGGGAGATGGTTTTTCCATTGCTTCCTTTCATGTTGTCTCAGAATTAGGCTACATGTTGCTTGACTGTTCTTTGATGTTAAAGGTTTTTGTTCAGGGTTAAGTATTCACACTTTAGTCTACGTAACACTGCACAAAGAGATAGAGACTATTACTTCAAGGGGTACAAATTCCAGGTTATGAAGCAGCAAAGGAGAAAAAGGGATGCAGTCTTAAATGGGCCTTTCTGCTAAAATGCATGGAGCTGATAAAATTCATTAGAAGTCCTTTTAAAATGTTTTTATTGGAAATTGTAATTACAATAATGAAAGCAAATACAAAATAAACTCAGAGAAAACTGAGCAGTAGAGAGAACAAAGGGTGCAAAGAAAAAGAAAATAAATATTTAAAAAGTGACTTTCTATCCTCATCCCAAGTATAAATAAACTTAATAACTCTTCAATCCCGATAAGATTACAGCAAATATCTCTTCTTCCCATAACCCATGCCTTAGTTATTTAGAAATCTATAAATCACCAACCTTTCAGGCATGGTATCAGTAAAAATACCATAGAGAGTAATTAGTTGCCAAATGTTAGTAGTAGCTTACACAATGTGGTGGGAACATGTAGGCAATTCATATCCAGGGGTGAGATTCAGCTGGTTTGCACTGATTTGGGTGAATCGTATGTTAATTTTACATCTGGTTCCCTGAACTGGTTGTTGTAACGGTTGGCTGGCCCCGCCCATCTTGCCGTGCCCTCCCAAGAGTCTCCATGCAGCCTGTTCATCATGCCAGGTAAGTGTGGGAGCCTTGGGGGGAGGGTGTAAAAAAAAGGGGCCTACCGGAAGTTCAGAAATGGGCCTGTTTTCAGCCTCCGGAGCTCGGGGGAGGCCATTTTCACCCTCCTGGAGGCTCGGGGAAAGCGTCCGGAGTCTGGGGAGGGCGAACACCTCCCCCCAATGTGGTGCAGGAGGCCAAGTAAGCCACGCCCGCCCAGCAACTGGGTAGAGAACCAGTTACTAACATTTTTGAATCCCACCCCTGCTCATATCCCAAGTCAGTTGGATAATCTTGTTATGGTGAGAAGTTATCTTTTCCTCCTAAATTTCATTTTTCCCCCTCTAATTCCTCCACTCCCCAATTCCATGTACAATTATTAGAAAATCTATGTGAATTATACAATATCTATGATGGGAACCTTAAACAATGAGGTTATTGCCCGACTGCTGGAAATACCCCATGAGAAAAAAATAATATGAGTCACTGCAAAAAATCTTGAGAATTGGAAAAAAGCAGAAAGGATGTTATGTGAAATCTTGTTTTCCCCACTGCAGTTAACATAGTAATAGTCCAAATATCTGTGCATTGCAGCTTCAAGCAGAGAAGCAGTGAAGTATTGTGGTTGAACTGTTAAACCAGGGATTAGGAGGTCTGGAGTCAACTATAAAAGCTCAGTAGATATATTTCCGGTGGGGGCTTACGGCTCAGTGGTTAAAGATGCTGAGCTTATCTGTTGACAGCCTGGATTCAAGGATGGCAACAGGGTGGGCTCAGCTCCTTGCCCAGCTCATGTCACCCTAAAGCATGCAAATGCAAGTAGATAAATAGGTACCACTTCGGTAGGAAGGTAACAGGGTTCCGTGTGCCTCGGTGTATAATCATGCTGACCAACGGTGGGTTTCACACTTTGTTACCACTGGTTCAAGGCTGGCCCTTCCACACATGTGCCCGGCCTTCCGCACATGTGCTTTGCTCATGCGCGCACCTTCCACACATGCACCTGGCCTCAAAAACGTGTCTAAGAGCCGGGGTGGATGGGCAGGCCCATCCACCATTTCTGCTACTGGTTTGGGTGAAATGGTCCAAACCGGTTGAATACCACCTCTGATACTGGCCACATGACCCCAGAAGCATCTTCAGACAATGCTGGCTCCCTCAGCTAAGAAATGGAGATGAGCACTGTTACATAGGTCCTCGCACTAACGAATGACAGCTCGGCAGCAGCCAGGCGCGTCTTAGCCAATCAGACGCGCCTGTCAGTTGCCGAGCTGTCAAGCGCGAGTCAGCCGGGTATAAAAGGCAGCATAACTCCAACGGCTATCCGATCTACCACATAACTGCGGAAGCTATCCAGTCTACTGCTACTTACTAACCGATCTACCACGCACAGCTACCAGCCTGTCCGGTCTACTGCAATTGTTACTGTTACAACGTTCTTGTTATTAAAACGGTTACTGTTACCTTCGAGCCTCTGTCCTTCATTATTGAAGATATACTAAGCACCATGCTGTAGAGTTGGACATGACTGGACAGTGGAAACCTTTACCTTTAGATATAAGTCCATCAGAGTTTGCAGCCGCTCACCTTCTTCTCCATTAGTAGATGGATTGTCTGCCCAGTTTTCTTCCACTCTCTTCAATCACCGATTCTGTACAAGCAGTTGATTCTCTCCATCCTCTCCAGGATCTTGGGCAAAGGTCTCTTTCCCCCCTCAGGGTTTGGGTGGAGCTTGTCCCTCTGGATCTTCCTTTCTTCCATGGAAGCCGTTCTTCTCCTGTCCTCAAGCAGGAATCGACAGTTGCAATACACAATTCTTTTTTTAAAAATAGTTTTTATTGAACGTTTTAATCTTTAAAAACAGAAAGAAAAACACAACAAGAAAAAACAAAACACAAAACATACACAACAATATAAAGTAATTATACTGCCTTCTGTATCGGCTTTCATGTTTAGCCTTTATAGTTCTCCATTCTGCATTCCTATTGCTTTTACCTCGTCCTATAATATAACAACAGCAGGACTAACACTTATAATAATATTAATTATTTATATCACCATTATATTTACATTCTCTATTTCTGTTTGGCTTCTGTTTTCTAGCCACATAAATTCTATTCCATATTTTATAGAAATCCGATTCTTCTCTTTCTTTTAGTTCCATGGTCATTTTGTCCATCTCTGCACATTTGAGTACTTTTCTAATTATTGCTTCATCTGCGGGTGTATTGATTTCCCCCCCCAGTTTTGTGCAAAAGCAATCCTAGCTGCAGTGAGTATGTGTTGCAATACACAATTCACTTCACTTTACTCTCCAACTTCTCTCCAGCTTGTCCGTTCACTCCAGCCACAAAAATTTACTCTACTCTCCTTCCCCTGCTCCTTCTTGCTCTCTCTCTCTCTCTCTCTCTCTCTCTCTCTCTCTCTCTCTCTCTCTCTCTCTCTCCAATTTTTGAAGCACATCCCAGTGAGAAGAGCGTGTCTCCCCTGGCTCAGGTCCCCAATACTTAGGTATCTCACTGCACCAATGGGACTACTGACTTCAAATCTCCCCACACCAGCCCTGGAGAGCAGCCAAGTCAGCTCATCAGACCTCATGATACAGCAGCTGCTCTTCGACACCCAAACTTAGTTGTGTTTTTCCTTGGCTTTTTCTCACTCCATATGTTGGCTTGTCCAAGCAGAACAGTAGCCCTCCCAGGCTGCAAAATCCATATGCTACACAGAGAGAAAGATTATAGCGGATGGCTGGAGTTGCAAATACTTTTGAGCTTTGCGTGCTAATTTCTTTTCTAGCATCTGTTCTGATAAACGACACATGAAGCATGAGCCAGCAATGTGGGCAGCTGCCAACAGAGCCAAGGGCATTTTTGGATGGCACCAATGTTGTAATACTGAGATTACAGGAAGTAACAGCTCTGCTTTATGCTTTAGGCTGCATTGGTACATTTTTGTCCAGTTTTGGTCAAACACCGGAAAGATGCGGATGACCAGGAAGGAGAGCAGAGCAAATAACAGGGAGGATGGGTAAACTGTGTGAAGGATTGGGTCTGTTAAGCCCAGTACTTGCCAAACGTGGATAAATTACCCAAAATTAAGTAAAAGTGTTTAGAATAGAATTCTTTATTGGCTACGTGTGATTGGACACACAAGCAATTTGTCTTTGGTTCATATGTTCTCAGTGTACATAAAAAGACAAGATACCTTCGTCAAGAATCATAATGATAGTCATAGGGTACAAATAAGCAATCAGGAAACAATCAATATCAATATAAATTGTAAGGATACAAGCAACAAAGTTACAGTCCTGCAATCATAAGTGGGAGGAGGTGG
The DNA here is from genome assembly GCF_009769535.1 of Thamnophis elegans. NCBI lineage: Eukaryota > Metazoa > Chordata > Lepidosauria > Squamata > Natricidae > Thamnophis > Thamnophis elegans. The sequence continues at coordinate 27,632,694 of NC_045553.1, read as the reverse complement.
GTGATAGGAATGATGAGAAGATTAATAGTAGTGCAGCCTTAGTGAATAGTTTGACAGTGTGTGGGGGGGGTGTTGTTTAGCAGAGTGATGGCATTCGGGGGAAAACTGTCCTTGTGTCTAGTTGTTCTGCTGTGCAGTGCCCTATAGCGTCGCTTTGAGGGTAGAAGTTGAAACAATTTATGTCCAGGATGTGAAGGGCATTTTACGGCAGTAGAGTAGAAGCCATTTTAAGGCACAACAGGATGTATCTTAACAGAGCACAAATCCATCCCAGAGATTAAGTCATCTGTGTACCAGGTTTGGTTGAAATGTTTTATATATATATATAAAATTATACACACACACACACACACACACACACACACACACACACACACACACACACACACACATATATATATATATATATATATATATATATAAAGATTGTCTATAATACGTATTTCAAACCCTTTTGCCCTTTGGAGGTATTGCATTTAAAAATGGGAAGAGAAAAATTCCACAGTCCTGAGGTCATGAAATAGAAACATGAATTTGCTGAGTGGTAGAGACAAAGAAGCAGCTTTTAAAAAATGTACATAAGCCTTCTCTGGAATTAGTTTCCTTTTTAGCTACTTATTGATGCAGCAAAGAGCATTTTTTCCGAGTCTGCTCAGTCTTCCCTGAAAGAAAACCCTGTGGGATTGGCTATTCTGGAAATCTCACGTAGGCAGGAATATGGAAATACCTCGCTTTTTGTGACTCATCCCCACTCATCGTTTCAGCACTCCACGCTGTTCTTCCAAGCAAAGCACAGGAGTCTTAGAAAATCACAGATGAAATTTTTCTCCCTCTAGCGAGATGAAACCACAAGTGTGAAGGGTGGGGAGCTGTGACCCTCAAAGGTTGCTAAACAAAGACTCCCAAGATAGTTGTGGCAACTGAAGTCATGACTCAACAAGTGGAATGGTTAGCACCACTCTGCAGGCTTCCCTGCAGGCTTTCAAAAGAGACTGGACTGCCATGTGTTAGAAATGGTGTAGAGTCTCCTGCTTGGGCGAGGGGTTGGACTAGATGACCCATGATGTCCCTTGCAACTCTGTTAATTGGTGTTAAATTGTTAAACCTTTGGAGGACCCCAATTTTCTGTCCAGCGTTACTGGAAAGAATTTGACTGATTTTAGCGCACAGGTTTGATTAATCCATCTGTGATATTTGGTTCTTTCTAGATTTATTTATTTATTTATACATTTATGTCACTTGATTCTCAATGACTCACAATAAGCAAAGGTGTTACAATAAAATGCAAAGGGGAAAAATGGAGAAGCGAAGGTTGGGTTCAGAGGAAGTGATTTGTTCAAAGACATCTAGCGACTTCTTTGAAGCGCTATGCCACAATACTGTGCAGCTTTTCACAACTCTATATTTTTGGGAGTTGGTTGATGGGTTGGTTGCAGTGGTGGGGTTCAATTTTTTTTACTCCCAGTTCTGTGGGAGTGGCTTGGTGGGTGTGGCGTGACATGGCATGACATGGTGGGTGTGGCTTGGTGGCATGACAGGGGAAGGATACCGTAAAATCTCCATTCCCACCACACTCCAGGGGAAGGATACTGCAAAATCCCTATTTCCTCCTGATCAGCTGGGACTTGGGAGGCAGAGAATAGATGGGGGTGGGGCCAGCCAGAGGTGATATTTACTGGTTCTCCGAACTACTCAAAATTTCGGCTACCAGTTCTCCAGAACTGGTCAGAACCTGCTGAATACCACCTTTGGTTGGTTGGTTGGCTGGCTGGTTTAAATTAGGGGTGTCAAACTCGATTTCATTGAGGGCTGCATCAGGGTTGTGTTTGACCTTGATGGCCAGGGAGAGTGGTCAGGGGGAGTCGCCAGCTTGATGTCACTCAGTCCGCCTGGGCTCTGTTTTGGCCGCCACAGCCTCCTGTAGCCCTCTGCCAGTGAAAACAGAGCTCAGGGAGGCCATGGACGACCCACCTGGGTTCCATTTTCAGCCTGCAAGGGCCTCCTGCAGCCCTCTGCCAGCAAAAAAGGAGCCCGTACATTCCCCCGAGCTCCGTTTTCACTAACAGAAGGCTGCAGAAGGCTATCATGGTCAAAAATGGAGCCTCTGAGGGCTGCAAGTGGCCTTCCCAAGTTTCCGTTTTCACTGGCAGGGGCACCGCGGGCCAGATCTAAGCACCCCATGGGCTGGTCCGGTCCCCCCGGGCCTTGAGTTTGATACCCCTGGTTTAAAGGATATTTGTCTCCCCTCTGGCATTTTCCACTGGCCTGTGCCTAAAAAAGAAACTCTTTATCTTCCTTTCATTCCTTAGAACACAAACATCAAAGTAGAAGATGTCCGAATACGTGCCGTCTTTTCAGCCTCTCGCAAACGCATCCCTGTAGCGGAGGGTTACGTGGAGATCAAAGAAGGGGGCACTTGGAAACAGATCTGCGACAAAAACTGGACCAACAAAAATTCCCGTGTTGTCTGTGGCATGTTTGGATTTCCATCGGAGAAGAAATACAATGTCAAAGCCTACAAGTAAGAGGCACTTTTCTAAGGGATAGTTACAGTCTTAAACTTCAAGAATACTGTATTTTTCGGAGTATAAGTACAAAAAATTATCTCTGCCTCCTTGCAGCAAACAGCAAACTACCCGTTTCAGTTTCAGCACAGCCTGATTAGCACAAGCAGCTGTTTGTCAGTTGGCTCAGCCTCCCGACGATCAGCTGTTTCAGGATACATGGATTGCCATAGCCTATTGCTGCCTCCACGCGCCTCATTTTCCACCTGTTTTGGGTGGCAGGGATCAGAATGGGTGGAAAACGGGGTGCACGGAGGCCGAAAATGGGCGTGCAGAGGCCAAAAATAGGATGCGGAGGCTGTGCTGAAGCTGAAACTGAAACAGGCTGTTTGCTGTTTGCTTCAAGGAGGCAATTTGATGGGAGGCAGATGCCAAAGGGTGGGAGCCGGCGGGTGGGTGGGGCTAAATTCAGTGTATAAGATACACCCAAATTTTCACCCCCTTTTAGGGGGGAAGAGAATGTGTCTTATACTCTGAAAAATATGGTACATATGCAGATCTATTTGGAAGCAGCCCTTTCCAAATAGGAGTTGGAAAAATTCTGGTAGTTTCTGTGTGTTTTGTTGTCAACGTCTGAAGAGCTTCAACTCTTAATTTCCTTCATCATTTTTGACAAAAAGAGGCCTTCGGACAGCTGTGAAGCATATTCTCTTGAGCAACATAATTTGAACCGTTTGTCCTGAGCAAAGATGGAATAAGGTCTGAAGGTACCAAGTCTTCCGCTTTCCATGCTTGCTCTTCAAGTTTCCATGAAGGATTCTTTTTTTCCTAGTGTCTCCTCTTTGCAGGATTTCACTGGCCAGCCAAGTTTCAAATACTTCATTAGTGAAAAATGATGAAATTAAAATGAAGTTGTGGGGGGGGGAGAAAGGAGGAGGTTTATGGAATGGAATTCTGAAAAACCGCATCAGAGTGGATTTCCTAAGACCATCCTGGGTTTTTATTGTATAATATATTGACAAATCATTGGTGTGGAAGTGATTCCAGATGGCCTGGTGTGTTTTGTTTTACATGTGGGGAGAGAAATGATCACATGTCTATACCAATGTTCTGGCTTTCTTGGGATCTCTAGTCTCCACCCTGCTTATATTTGTTTGAGCTGGTTGCTGATTTTGGTGGGGTAGAATGGCCTGCTCAACTGCTCACTCAGAATAAATCTGGTTATCTGCTCTGTGAGATGAGCCTCAGCTGCCTGTCCTGAGGGAACGGGGCCTCAGGCTTGGTGACTAAGTCTTTCCTCTCTTCAGTGGGGTCATTTTGGTCAGTTGAAAGTAGGAAAATGGCTACATCCTGACAGCGTGATTCATTCATCTCCTTTTCTTCAACTCAAACAAATTCCCAGAGAAGCTTACAAGGAAAAGCGATGGCTTAAATGGTCATCACCAATAATACAGTTAGTCCTGCAGTAGGTTAATGCCCGGGGATGCAGTGGCTCAGCAGCTAAGATGCTGAGCTTGTCGATCAGAAAGGTCGGCAGTTCAGCAGTTCGAATCCCTAGTGCCGCGTAACGGAGTGAGCTCCCATTACGTGTCCCAGCTTCTGCCAACCTAGCCGTTAGAAAGCATGTTAAAAAATGCAAGTAGAAAAATAGGAACCACCTTTGGTGGGAAGGTAATAGCATTCCATGCGCCTTTGGTGTTTAGTCATGCTGGCCACATGACCATGGGGACGTCTTTGGACAGCGCTGGCTCTTTGGCTTTGAGACGGAGATGAGCACCACCCCCTAGAGTCAGGAACGCCTAGCACATATGTGCGAAGGGAAACTTTATCTTTTAGGTTAATGTCCACTCATTCTGCAATTATTTGAAGTTATGATTGTGCTGCGTGAGGAGGACTTATAACCCATCTCCAAGTTCTAACCATTCCAACATCACCACAGTCACATGATTGCAATCCAGTATTTGCACTTATGATAGTTGCGGTGTCTTGTAGAGGCATGACCACCGTTTGCAAACTTCGCTCTTGGCTTCATAAAAGCGAAGTCAATGGGGAAGCTGTCAGGAAAGGTTGAGCCTCACATAAGTAATCACTTAGACTTGTTCTTCAGAGGAGCCTGGCCACAGAGCAGAGGTGAAACGCTACCAGTTTGGACTGGTTCAGACTGCTACCGAACTGGTAGCAAAGATGCCAGCTGTTCACCCGAACCGGTAGTAAAATAAAAATGCTTCTGGTTCAGGCAAACCAGTTTTTCTGATGATCAGCTGTGCTGTGCGATTTATATTAGCAAAAAAGCAGGATTTCCTAAATTGAGTGGCACAGCGGATTCCCGCTCCTCCTTGCAAGTAGAAAAATGTGCAGAAGCTTTTTTTTTTACTACTGTGCTTGCGCATGAAGTGCGTCCTTGAGTGAACCAGCAGTAGCAGAAGCCAGAACCCACCCTTGATATGTAGCAAGTATGCACACCAGAGGTGGGATTCAGCAGGTTCTGACCAGTTCTGGAGAACCAGTAAATACCACCTCTGGCTGGCCCCGCCCCCATCTATTTTCTGTCTCCCAAGTCCCAACTTATTGGGAGAAAATGGGGATTTTGCAGTATCCTTCCCCTGCCACGGCCACCAAGCCATGCCCACCAAGCCAAATCACGCCCACAGAGCCAGTAGTAAAAATTGTTGAACCCCACCACTGATGCACACATGCCTGCAGCACCAATCCCACCTATAGGGGTCACCTCTGCACCCTTCTCCACCTGGTGGCATCCATCTCCAGCTCCTCTGGGTTTGTGTTTGTGTGTTGCTATGGCAGCACATCTCCTTCACCTAACCGCAGCCAGCCCCACCATACTCACACAGTGCCACAGTGGCCATCTGCACAGAGGATCATGTCAAGACAGCCCAATTTAGACAAATGAAATTTTCACCTGGCCAGCAGAAACAACATGAAATCTCTTAGATGTTTCCAAAACGGAGCATTGCGTCTCAGCAACTGTTGCTAAGGCCAGTACACAATATTATTTGTGGTAAGAGCCACACTTGGCTTTCCAGGAATGTTTCCAAAGTGATGGATGGGGGGCAGGATAATACTGAATTTGAAATAATTAAAATTTCATTCAACCCTTATGTTTAGGTTACATTTAGTCCCTTTCCCCCTTCTGTCATAGTTACAGTTCTGATCTAGTCCCAATAAGATCAAACACTTTTAAAGTATGCTTCATCCAAACTACTGTATTTTTCGGAGTATAAGACGCACCTTTTTCCCTCAAAAAAGAGGCTGAAAATTTGGATGTGTTCTTATACACTGAATACAGCATTTTTGGCCTCCTGAAACCCCGCCCCCCCTTCACCAAAATGGCCGTGCATAGCTTTTAGGAAGGTTTCAGAATGCTCCTGGGGGCTGAGGAGGGCAGAAATGAGGAAATAAAGGGCCGTTTTTTGGTCAATTTTGCCCCCCTAGTTCCTAGGAGCCTTCTATAAGCCTCCTAAAAGCTATCCATGCCCTTTTTTGGGGGGGAAAAAAAGGGGGGCCGTTTTCATGAAAAACGGGCCATTTTGGGGAGATTTGCAGAGTACAAAAACTTTTTTTTTTATTTGCCTCTACAAAACCTTGGTGCGTCTTATACTCTGAAAAATACGGTAATACAAGTGTTGCAAACAGTTTGGTAAGAGAAAGATCTTCAGTAAAAGTTGAATTGCAGTTGTTAAGTTAGTAACACGATTGTTAAGCGAATCTGGCTTCCCCAATGACTTTGCTTGTCAGAAGGTCACCAAAGGTGACCATAAGACCACGGGACACTGCAACCATCATAAATATAAGTCAGTTGCCAAGTGGCCAAATTTTGATCATGTAACCACAGGGATGCTACAAAGGTCAAAAGTATGAAAAATGCTTATATCACTTTTTTCAATGCTGTTGTAATTTTGAACAGTCACTAAATGAACTGTTGTAAGTCAAGGACTATCTGCATTGCATTGTTGTGGCACAGTGGTTAGAATACAGTATTGTAGGCTAATTCTGCTGACTGCCAGCCGCCAGCAGTTCGACAGTTCAATTCTCACTGGCTCAAGGTTGACTCAACCTTCTATTCTTCCAAGGTTGGTAAAATGAGGACCCAGATTGTTGGGGTCAATAGGCTGACTCTGTAAACTGCTTAGGGCTGTAATGCACTATGAAGAAGTATATAAGTCTAAGTGCTATTGCTATTGTATAATCCCAGGAGTAAAGAGACACATTGGCTCAGTGACTAAGATGCTGAGCTTGTCAATAAGAAAGGTCAGCAGTTCAAATCCTTAGTGCCGCATAACGGAGTGAGGTCCCATTGCTTGTTCCAGCTTCTGCCAACCTAGCAGTTCGAAAGCACATAAAAATGCAAGTAGGAAAATAGGGACCACCTTTGGTGGGAAGGTAACAGCGTTCCGTGCACCTTCAGCATTTAGTCCTGCTGGCCACATGACCACGGAGACTTCTTTGGACAGCCCTGGCTCATTGGCTATGAAACGGAGATGAGCACCGACCCCTAGAGTCAGGAATGACTAGCACATATGTGTGAGGGGAACCTTTACCTTTACCTAATCCCAGGAATATGCACCAAACTATTTATTGGCTCCCGGGAAAGTCAAAGCCTTAAATAAGTTGACTTCTGGTGACTTCACAAACATGCTGTGAAGTTTTCTTCCCTGCTTGATGATGTGGTTTGCCATTTCCATTTTGCAACCTATTTATATTTCCCAGGCTATGCTACAGCTGTCAGATTTCCAGACCTGCCAATGTTTAGACTTTGAGATTATCCAAGCTGGCTTAGTTATTGTCAGCTCCTGTAAATATACATGCTTTGTTTCTTCTACTTTGTGTATTGTTTGCAGAGTAACGTCGACAAAATCTTCTGTAATTTTCCAGTTGCGTGCTGCAGAAGATAGAGAAAAAGCACTTGTTGAAAGCAAAAAAAGGACAATCAATATTTTCACCCTAACCCTCCTTAGCAGCTGATCCAAAGCTATTCAGTTTCAAAACCCAGCGAAGGAATTTATAAGCTTCTTTCTGTTGCAAGTCAACCAGTAGCATCTCCTTTCCTTCTTTAAAAAACTTGCTGTTGTAGATTCATATACAGCAGTGGTGGGCTTCAAATTTTTTTAGAACCTCTTCTGTAGGTGTGGCCTGCTATGTGGTAGTGGCTTGCTGGCCATGTGACTGGGTGGGAGTGGCTTGTCAGCCATGTGCTTGGTGGGTGTGATCAACTTGTAAAATGTGGTGAAACTCACTTAACAAGGCTGTTGCTTAGCAACCAAAATGTTGGCTCAGAAACTCTGGTATTTGAAGCAGGCAAGTCTTAAAGCTGTCATGTTACAAGACCCTTGCACCCCTAACCTTTTAGAAAAAACCCCAGGGGTGTTCAAACTTGACCCCTTTAAGACTTGTGGACTTCAACTCCCATAATTCCTTCTCTTGCTCTTCATCTTGATGATGTGCGGACGGGAGGGGGGAGGGAGCTGGAACCGGTTCTAAACGGCCCTGTAGATTTGTGGAACCTCTTCTATAGAAGAGGTTAGAACTGGCAGGAACCCACCCACCCGATATACACATAGTCCTTATAACAGTTCATTTAGTGACTCTTTGACATTCCAACGGCACTGAAAAGGTGACTTATGACCAGGGATGGGTTGCTGCTGGTTTTACTATCACTTCACTGCACGAGTGTGCGCTGGTCAATGTAAATTGTTCTTCATGCATGTGCAGAACAATTTACAGTGAACTGCGCATGCACTGTCACTAAAAACCAAAATGGTGGCAGCCCAGCAGCAGGGAGGGAAGCGGTTTGGGGACGTGGCAGGGCTGGGTCGCTGCCGTTTCTGCAACCCAGGCTTGAATTCCACTATCGGTTTGGCTAATCAACTCACCAGTGATAGTACTGGCTAAGAGTAATAAAGCTTGCAGCACAACACATTCGAAGAGGATAGGACAGGGCAGGATAGGATAGGATAGGATAGGATAGGATAGGATAGGACATAACAGTTGGAAGGGACCTTGGAGGTCTTCTAGTCCAACCCCCTGCTCAGGCAGGAAACTTTATCCCATTTCAGGCACATGGGTGTCCAATCTCTTCTTAAAAACCTAATTAAGTTAATTAATTAAAGTAATTAATTACTTAATTCTACTTTCCTTAATGTTGGCACCTTCTGGATAAGTTGGACTACAAACTCTGTAATTCCAGTTAATCAACTCAACCACTGATAGTACTGGCTAAAAATAATAAAGCTTACAGCACAGCACATTCAGTGGATAGGATAGGATAGGATAGGATAGGATAGGATGGGATGGGATGGGATGGGATGGGATGGGATGGGATGGGATGGGATGGGATGGGATGGGATGGGACGGGACGGGACGGGACGGGACGGGACAGGACAGGAATTGACAGGACAATTGGAAGAGACCTTGGAGGTCTTCTAGTCCAACCTCCTGCTTAGGCAGGAAACCCTACAGCACTTCAGACAAATTGTTGTCCAATCTCTTCTTAAAAACTTCCAGTGTTGGAGCATCCACAACTTCTAGAAGCAAGTCGTTCCACCGATTCATTGCTCTCAATGTCAGTAAATTTCTCCTTAGTTCCAAGTTGCTTCTCTCCTTGATTTGTTGCCATGATTCACTTAACAAAAGTCTCACTTAGCAACAGAAATGTTGGGCGTGATTGTGGTTGGAAGTCCAGAACTACCGGTATACTCAAGGGAAGGAAAGCTTCCTTTCACGTCTTCGCCAGTCACTCGGATCGAGTTCTTTTTACATGTGACTCTTTGGAGGCCCTGTTCATCTGTCTCTCATCCCTCTGGTCTCCTTCTACACCATGCCGTCATAAATTGCTCTATCCACAAATGGGATCTTCCACTCACATTGCGGTGCTGCAACTGGGAAGCCAGTCTGCAGCTGTGGCTCCCTTCCAATAAGCTGGCTTCATACTTCTGTAGGCAGTCTATGAAAAAAGAAAATAAGGCAGATTTTCCTGCCAAGCTGAGGGTTTACATTTTTTAAAAACTGGAACCACAGCATTTAGGTGCTGAGGTCACCCGTGTGAAGCTGTAGAGCCTCTTGTTGGGGGCAGGCAGAAATGATTCACAGATGGGACCTTTGGCTAAAGTAAACAGCTTAGTTCATCCCGATCCTTGCTGCCAAATTTGCTCCTTATTTCTGCTCGGAGGACAATTTGTTAAAGTGGAGGGGGGAGGAAATCAAGTTGGAAAATCTGGTCATTTGCTTTTCTGCTGTTTTCTTGAGCTCAGACAACTATGCTGTTCTAGAGGCAGAAAAGGGTAAGAATAGGTATGTCTAGTTTAATGAAAAGAAGGACTAGGGGTGACATGATAGCAATCTTCCAATATCTCAGGGACTGCCACAAAGAAGAGGGAAGCTATTCTCCAAAGCACCTGAGGGTAGGACAAGAAGCAATGGATGGAAATTAATCAAGGAGAAAAGCAACTTAGAACTAAGGCGAAATTTCCTAATAGTTAAATCAGTGGAACAACTTGCCTCCAGAGGTTGTAAAAGCTCCAACAGAAGAGATTGGATATCCCTTTGTCTGTAGTGGTGTAGGGTTTCCTGCTTAAGCAGGGGGTTGGACTAGAAGACCTTCAAGGCCCCTTCCAACTCTGTTATTCTATTCTAATGGTCTTGTTGAATAGACTTAAATCCATTAATACCACCAGCTCTGAATTGCTGATAATCAAGTACACCTAGTTCTTGACTTACAACAGTTTGTTTAGTAACTGTTCAGAGTTATAACAGCAGTGAAAAAAGTGACATGATCATTTTTCGTGCTTATGACTGTTGCAGCATCCCTGTGGTTGCATGATCAAAACTAGGACACTTGACAACAGGCCTGTGTTTATGACCGGGGTTGTGTGAATTTGGAGAAGCCAAATTCATTTAACAGCCGTGTTACTGCTGCAGTGATTCACTTAACAACTGGGGTAAGAAAGGTCATAAAATGGGGCAAAACTCCCTTAACAACTGTCTCTCTTAGCAACAGAAATCTGGGACTCAATTGTGGTGGTAAGTCAAGGACTGCCAACTGAACAAGGAGAGATTCAACCTGGAAATAAGAAGGAATTTTCTGACAGGGAGAACAATCAACCCATGGAACAAACGTTGCCTTTGGAAGTTGTGGCGCCTTCATCCCTGGATGACCTATAAGGTCCCTTCCAACTCTGTTTTTCTATATTCAATGGAACAGAAGTTGCCTTTGGAAGTTGTGGGAGCTTCATTCCTGGAAGCTTTCAAGGAGAGAATGGACTGCCATCCGTCAGAAATGGTGTAGGGTCTCTTGCTTGCGTGTGGGGTTGGACTAGATGACCTACAAGGTCTCTTCCAACTGTGTTAATCTCCTAGAAAATGTGTACCTGCTGATATCCGGACCTTCACCACTCTCCTGGCCTTCCGTAAAGCGACCAAGACCTGGCTGTTCCGGCAGGCCTGGGGCTGTTGACTATTCCAGCCCCATTTGATGAAATGGATGTTGTGTTGATTTTAATTCTGTAATTTTAAATGTTTTTAAATGTTTTTGTTTGTTGTGAGCCTCCCAGAGTCCCTAGGGAGTGGGCGGCATACAAATTCTATTAAAGTTTCAAAGTTTCAAAGTAATGGCTTCTGTCATCCCAGGAAGTAAAAAGGGGATATTGTTGGTCTAGAATGTAGTATTTTTCTGAGCATTTTTCCTAGAGTATTCTCTGGGAAAATTTGAGAAACACAACTTCTGATATTCTGATAAAACTTCTGATATTTTGGGATTGTATTTCCTCAAATTTCCAGTTGGGGTGGCCAGTTTGGGGGGAAATGTCCCCATGTTGACTGACTCCATACATTATGCTTAATCAGAGTTTGATTTAAAACATGGCAGTATTTGCACACCATGCTAAGTGAAAACCAAGCTAAGATATGTGCAATATCTTAGCACATTATGAGAAAGCATTTTTTTCCTCTCTGATGTTCAGAAGCATTCTATTTCTGATCTAAAAGTTTTGGATCTGTCATAGCTACTTGAATATTCATGAGCCAAGAATTAAATATCTAAAGTAGAAGGTTTTGTGTGTTTCCCTCATAGGTGTAGTTGAATGCCAGCATTACTTACAAGCTTCGACAAAAAAAAAAGAAAAAAAGATTGACTCACTACTTACAACTTGAAATTGGATAGGAATTGTTTTTTTAGCAAGACACAACTGAACTAATTTAGTTTCCCTTAACTCTTATAACCCTTCAATTGCATTTTGCATAGCTTTTTAATCTTTTTTTTTAAAAATCATTTCTAAATTTTTAAGTCGTTTAATGTGGAATTAAATGAATTTACAGAATTTATAGAAGTTTTACAATGTTCAGCATACTCTTGAAAAAAAAGCCAGAAGTTAACAGAATAATAGAGTTGGAAGGGACCTTGGAGGTCTTCTAGTCCAACCCCCTTCTCAAGCAGGAAACCCTATACCTGTGATGGCGAACTTATGGCACACATGCCACAGGTGACATGCAGAGCCATTTCTGAGGGCATGTAACACATTACCCTGTCAGCTCGTGCTGGCAAGCTGACTTTCAATCTTGATTTTCGCCTGTTTTTTGCCTTGGGGAGACTTCAAGGAAGCCTCCAGAGGGAGAAAAACAATCCAACAGATAACCCGGAAGTCCATTCCCGAACTTCCGGTTTGCATGTTGAGCTATTTTTTGCCCTCTGGAGGCTTCCCTGAAGCCTAGGTAAGGAGAAACCGGCCCAATGGGGCCCACCGGAAGTTCGGGAATGAACTTCCAGATTGCCCATTGGGCCATTGAAGCCTGCAGAGGGCAAAAAACGCCCCATGCGCCTCCCAGAAGTCCAGAGGCTTCAGTGAGGCCTGTGAGCATGCGGGTGGGGGGGTTGTGCACACATGTGCAGAGGGGAGGCATTGCATTATGGGTGTGAGCATGCTTGCACATGACCCCCCACTCCCTCTGGTTTTGGCACATCTTGACAAAAAGGTTGGCCATCACTGCCCTATACTGTTCCAGACAAATGGCTGCCCAATCTCTTCTTAAAAGCCTCCAGCAATGGAGCACCCACAACTTCTGGTTAATTATTCTCTCTGCCAGGAAATTTCTCCTTAGTTCCAGATTGCTTCTCTCCTTTCTTCTCCTTTTCTTATCCACTGACTCTCATCACCGCAGTTGCAACATGACTTTGCTAAAATGCTCCCTATAAATCAAGAATGGTCGACTTGTTGATGATCTGTGAGAATGACCTTGGGAGAATGGAGGAGGAGAGGGGCCAGAAGTTCAGGCAATGGACAGTGTGGGAAGAAACATCCATCTGGTTCAGTTCCAAGTTGGGAGAAAGACACTGGAAACACGGTGGCTGATTGGAAAGATGGTTTATTGATGAAGCAGAACCACATGGATTCTGGGCAGCCGACCACATGGAGTTGAGAGCGGAGGTTTTTTTATACCTTCTCTTGGGCTTTGCACTTGAGCTTCCTGTTCCTGTGCAAGAACATGTACTCTATTGGCTGTTGTAAGTTATGTTATGTAAGGATCATAACGGATTCTATAAGTTGTCTGAGCTCCCAGGTTTGGTTGAAGTTTGCTAGGGGTCGTACAACTGAGATGAAGCAATGATGGAGATTGTTTTCTGAAACAGTGTTGGGCAATTCCTAATATGGGTTAATGACTGGTTTGGACCTCGAGTCCTACCATGCTGCCTTTGTTTCAAAATATCCTATCTTGAATGGATTTCGGCCTGTAGTATTTGCTTTGCCTATGAATAAAGCTACCTAGATACTTGGCTTCTTTCAATAAGCTCTTAAGTTGGGACATCTGCTGTTAAGAAAAGTGGGGGCTGCTTTCTGTCTCCAAGAGAATGTTTCTCCATTTCTCCTTAAGGGAAATATAATATTCTGCCTTTTCAATATTTCCTAAAATATTTCATTCTTCTAGGAGAGGGGTGGGTGCTAGGTTTCCGTAACAGATAAGAGGCAGCTAAGATAGGGGTCTAGCAAATGTCTCAGAAGGACCCCCCCTCCCCAAGTTTCTTGGACTGTAAAGTCGAAAGAAGAGAGAAGTATTTTTTAGATTTCCTAGAGTCTGTTAATGTAACCATTACATTAACAGTGCTTGCATTACTTCCAAGTCTGCCGACTTATAATATTGATGCCATATTTAATCCTTGGGGTGATTTCAAAATCACCCAAGTGGATTTGATGTACCGGTTCTAAATTAAGACCGTCTTCTTTCCTCCCCTAACAAAATAATTGTTGATTTTGACACAGAGTAATCCATTGTGATTTATTCCCGTCTCCCTCGTGTCCGGGAATTGTACGAAAGATTGCCACACCGTATGCCACAGATATTATGGGCAGGCAGGGCAAATATCTTCCTTTCAAATGGTTCCTATTAATCCGTTGAGCTTCCCAAAGTTGTTGACAGTCTTTGACTGAATTCCTTTTCCAGACATACTTGGAGATCTGGCTTCGGTTTTCAGACTGGTGGAAGGGAAAAGTTAATTTCTCTCTTTCCTTCCAATCTTATCTCAAGGACTTAGAGGCCGGTGGAAGGAAAGGATTGCCTAAATTATCCATAATGTGGCACGAAGGATTTCCTTTACCTCTTGAGTGTAATCCTTGAGGGTTTTAGCAGTGAGGCCATAAAAGGTTCTGTTCTAAACTAGCAGATAAGCCAAAGGGATTGTTCCTCAGTTGATTTTTTTTCTCCATCAAAACAGACAGCGTGATTCATTGGTTAATCTTAGAGGAGGAGTAGGGAGGCCCAGTAGAGGGAGTTTTCAATTTACATCAGTTCATTTAGTGACCAAACCTCTTGTTCTGACCTAGGCTTCCCCAGCAGCACGAAGCCGAGCCCTCGTCCTGATAAACCCCTTTCATTTAATTTACAGTGAATTCCTCTCCAGCGAAGTCTTCCTCTCCCACAGTCTTTCAAGATAGTTCACAATTCCTGAACTATATCAGGTTTGGAGAGTGGCCAAGCCGATATCTTTCAGATACCACAATACTTGGCAAGAATGCAGGAATGAACTAATTGTCTCCTGCAAACACCCCTCCCCTTTTGCTCCTCTTTTATTTCCTCTGGGAGGGGCCATTCATTGCCCACTTGTGGCCTTACTCTCAAGTCGACCCCTGTTCTTTAGCTGTTCCCTTCCTCTTGCAACTCTGCGGATGTGCACACTGGGAACAGGCTCCAGCTGTTCGTCTGCCTCACTGATGTCTGACTCTGAAGGCAGCTGATAACTGTCAGACGGCCCTGGCTCCCTCTCTGACTCCCACACAGAGTCCTCATCGGAGCCTTCCCCAAACTCCAGGACTGCCCCATGTTCCTCCCCAATCTCCTCGCTGTCCGAATCTGCTGCCAGCTCCACTGGCCGCTGGTGGGCAACAACACTTTTATGCCACTGAAAAAAAGCGAATTAGGACTGTTTTTCACACTTACAACTATTACAACATCCCCATGATCATGGGATCAAAATTTAGACACTTTATAAACCTGACTCATATTTATGACGGTTTGCAATGTCCTGGGGTCATGTGATCCCTTTTTGTGACCTTCTGACAAGCAAAGTCAGTGGGGAAGCGAGATTCACTTAACAACCGTGTTTCTAATTAAAGAACTGCATTGATTCACTTAACAATGGGGGCAAGAAAGATCATAACTTGGGGCAAAACTCTAACCTAACAACTCTCTCACTTAGCAACATAAATTTTGGGCTCGATTGTGGTTGTAAGTCAAAGACTGCCTGTATCTCAAAACTGATGGGGGTTCGAGGTAACCATTTATCCCCTTAAAATGCACCCCCAAAACCAGTTTCTGGCTCTTTGGGGGGGGTGGGGAGGGGGGGTGCACATGCACTAGGAGAGTTAGTAATATCACAGGTATTATTATGCAATGGATGCAAATTATATTATTTGTGTCATTGATAACATTGTGTACAAGATGCAATCATCCTTCTTCCAGGTACTTGTCCATCCTTTTGTAGCTCTTGACATGTTACTTACAATCAAATTACCTTCACATTGACATAAATCACATATTCCTGCCCTAAGATTATACATTTTTTCCCTTAGGGAGTACTGAAAAGTAGAATTTGACTCACTGAAATTTTTTATTTCATTTATTTATATCCTTCCTTTACGGTTTTAGAAATAACTCTAGTAATGACCATAGTTAATGCTACTTCCTCCTCCTATTTTCCAACAACAACAACCTGTCATCTCACGAAGCATCCCTGGCCTGCTCTCAAGTTGTCATAAGCGGGGGGAATGACACTGATGGAGCAGTATGGCAGCCACAACCAGAAGCACATTCCATACATATCTTTCTCAAGGCTGTCTCGCAGGTTACCTGCAACAGGTGGAGGGGCGTGATCTCTACAGTCCGTGAAAGTGCTCTATTGGAGAATGTGATTTATGACACACCCTGGGCGGAGGGGGGAAACATGGTCAGAATTGGGCCATAAATGATGTGGGGTCAAAACTGGCTTCACTTGGGTACATGCTGACATGTTGCTCCTAATAGGTAACTGGATTTCTTTTGAAGCTTGGCTCGAGGCTCATAATTTAATTAGGGCATCTGTTGGAACCCTGACACAATCCTTTGAAGTGAATTGGGCTGAGAGTCTCTCAGCTGACCTCTGTGCATAAGATGGGACTGGAACTCACCATCCCCTGGTTTCTAATTTAGTGCCTTAACTAGACCAAACTGGCTTTCTTTGGTACAGGACCAAACGTTTGACTTATTGCAGACAAGGTGGGATTTTGATTAAATGGTAGACAAACTGAGTAGATTATTACTCTTTGCTTTTCCAGCCTCATGACAGAAAGTAAACATGTTGACTAGTTTGCTGACTTCATTTGTACTGTTTAGTGTTTCCTTTATTTCTTTTGCAAACCAGTTGGATATGAATATACTATCCAAATAGCCTGATCTGGCCTGATAATAAACACATGCAGGTCATTCAAGTAGTGATCCATTTCCTTCTTTTGACATATGTTGCAATCTAAGAAAAGGCTACACAGGTTTTCAGATTATTATGCTTGGGACAACCCATCACAGCCAACTTGGCATGGCCAACTCATCATGGCCAACTCGCTGCAGTGCAACTCGCCATGGCTAACCCACCATGGAACAACTCGTTGCGGGGCGAATCAACCATTCAATTTAATTATTTAAAATAAATTTGAAATAATTTTAATTTTTGTCATTCACATTTCATTTTGTCCCTCCTTTGGCATCCTTTCTTTAATGGTTCTATTCCACTGTTTCTTCAATGTTAGTGTTAACTATTGTCCTGTGGCAAGTTGGCCAAGATGAGTTGGCCATAGCGAGTTGTCCTAGACCTTATTATGTTTGCCTGCTTGGTTGTGAGAACTCATTTGGCCTGGATGCGAGGATGTCCTGGCCTCCAAGCAAACAAACAACTGCTTCTGGTCAATGATAGGTTTTCTCCATTATTTCGGTGGCATTGAAGTGCAGTGCTGCAGACTACTTCTGACTGCCAGCTGCCTGCAATTTGGCAGTTCAAATCTCACCAGGCTCAAGGTTGACTCAGCCTTCCATCCTTCCGAGGTGGATAAAATGAAGACCCAGATTGTAGGGTGTAATATACTGACTCTGTAAACTGCTTAGAGAGGGTAAAGCACTGTAAAGCTGTATATAAGTCTGAGTGCTATAGCTATTTCCTTAGTGGTGGAATCTTAACAATTGTGGTATTCTTCCTTCTCTTCCAGGACATCAGCAAGCAGAAGAAAGCATAGATACTGGGCTTATTCTGTGAATTGCAAAGGCACTGAATCACATCTCTTTAACTGCAAAATGGGCGATAGGCTCATGACCTTTGGTGGGAACGTTACCTGCGAGAATGGGATCCCTGCAGTGGTAAGCTGCAGCCCTGGACTAGCGTTTGCCCCAGGCAGCCACAGTGGCTTCGGCAAAGCTTTCCGTTCTCAGGTAAGTGGAAGAAATTCTCCTTGGTCTGATAGAGAACTTGAATTTGCTATGGAGCGTATTGCTAGTTGTGAACCATTCAAACAAACTTTAGGATTATTTCCAAGGTTGAACATCTTGATATTAAGGAAAGTATAGCCTTGATTCCCTTTCACCATTTCATTGCATCAGCCTGGATCCAATGCTTGACAATGTGTGAAGTATTCCTTATTTATCACATTCATTTCCCATCTTTTCTCCAAGAAGAGCAGCTACGTTCATGGTTCCTCCTAGTTTATCTTCTTAAAGACGTGTGAAATGAAGTTGACTGGAAGATATAAAATCACACCCAATGAGCTTCATGACTTAGTAGGAAATTGAACATATTTTTTTTGTTGGAATACACGTTAGGCTGTATTTTGTTTTACAACAACTGCAGAATTATGTTAGCCAATAGATGGCAGTGTTTAGTGTGCATCTATGGTTATAATCTATGGGTTTTTTATGTTCTGAGGAGAGTTTCCTGTTACAGTAATATAATTGAGCAGTAAAGCACATGGTGACTGTACTGTTTTCTCTGTAATTCTTTATATAAAACAGAATTTCTAATATGTTTGATTTTAGCAAAACACTAATTGATCTTAGCTAGATGGTTTAACCCACTTTTTCCTCAACATAAGTACCCACTGGTTTCAAGGACTTCCCAAAATTTTCAGCAGTGGTCATGTTCATCAGGAATTTTAATTAGGAAAAACTTTTGGGATCATTATATTAACACAATAATTTCTTGGAAGCAACTCATACGCTTGAGCAATTCTGGTTGTGATATCATCTTGCATTGCTCTGTCTCAACAGATTGAGCAGAGAGAGGCCTTCACCCTACCTCAATCCTTGATCACAAGAATAACCTGGAAAGCAATCTGCTAAGGACAAATAAAGTACTAATTGTGTTAATGGCTTGCCATAGTGCCTTCCTTCAATGCAAATATTAGCAGGAAAGCAAATTTTAAAATTTAAATATTTGGTAAACATTTACCAATGTGAAACGGTTCGTATCCCTTGAGATTTCACATGTCCCACGTGAGATCTCAAAAGATTTCAGACTGTAGTTTGCTGATCTTATTCAATCTTGGCCACCTAAATTTTGAAAAATGATAGCACTCAGTCTACAGAGTGGTCTGATGAATCTGGTTAGTCTAGAGTTAATTCTCGTTTGCTAACTTTGAGAATTGTAGGTTAGCTAGAGGTCTATGTGGCCTTAGTATTGAAATCACAAACCTTTGCATTTTAAATATTCTTAGGAAAAGATGTCAAATAAGTTGGACACTGCATAGTGTCATTATGGTAAGTTTACTCAGCTACTCCTTAGCTCCAAAAGTGAGCAAAAATCTGCTCATTCAGGGACCAAATTCTATTGGGATAAAATATCCTAGCTAATCACGAATTCTTTGTCCATATATGGTCATTATTTACAGAACTGTGAACATAACTGGCTAGAATCCAGTGGTAGGATAAGGCACCCATTAAGTTTGTACAAGATAGTATTCTTCACAATACTTTGTGATGTATACCAATAGTAGAAACCCTATTTCTTAACTTGCCTTTTTTGTGTATGAATTCCAACACCTTTAATGCTGGATCAGTAAATTCCATCTCATAAAATGCAAACGATGTTCATTTAATGATAAGTTTGCCTTTTCTCCTAAATAAGCTCCTCCTCCTCATTCTTATTCTCCTCCTCCTTCTCTTTCCCCTTCTTCTCCTTATCCTCCTCCTCCTCTTCTTCTTCTCCTCCTCCTCTTCTTCCTCCTCCTACTCTTCTCCTTCTCCTCTTTCCTCTTCTTCTCCTTCTCCTCCTCCTCCTCCTCTTCTTCCACCAAGGAAGATACAAATTGTTATTATTGTTGTTGTAATGTGTCTTTAATGTTGTGTCTCTATTTTTCTGAGTCTGCCCCATGTTCTTTCACCTTCTCCTCTTTTTTTTGCTAATGTGCAGTATGGAATTCCTAAATAAGATGACCACATTAAAAAAAACATTGTGAAAATGTTTTGCAACTTTAAATAGGAGACATTTAAGAGCCAGTCATAAACAGCTTTTCTCCCAATTCCAAATAATTCATAATGCCCAAAACATTCTCTCCCCTGCAGATTCTAATTTTCCAAAGTTCAGCATTCCAAGGCGTATATTTATATTTCCTCCTCTTCCTCAAGGAACACTAGCAATATTTTCAAGGCACCACCATCCCTCTTAAAAATGTTGCATTTATTTTTCAAACACAGTTGCTCAGTGGCTCATATTTACCTGGAAAAGGCTAAGAATTATATTCTGTGCAGAGCCTTGTTTATAATTTCTCCCTGCTTTAACTCAGGATGTTTGGGAGTTCCAGAACTGCACAAGCTTAATTTATTGCTGGAAGGGCTGAAGCTCTTGGCAAAACATTGCCTAATTCTCATTCCAAATTCTTTTGTTCACGCCAACTGACTTTTGCTTTGTGTTCTTCCAAACGGACAACTTTCCTATTATGTAAATGATAATGTTGACAGTTGTGCCTTAGAATTCCTGAACTTTATGTAAGGATGGTTTTGTAGCTTATTAGCCCGCCGTGACAGCAAAACAAAAACGAGAAAGACTTATTTATTTTTAATGTAGATGGATAGTTGATGCTGCCAACTATTTCTGAGTTAGCACCGTTTTTGGATGCCGTGGATCTGCACTCATAATTTAAAAGCTGAAAATTGCCACATACGACTCCTTGAGTTGGTAACAACAATAGAAACCACAACATAGACTTCATGGTACCATTTCGGTTGGCTGGATCTGGGATTGGGAACCAACTGAAAGACTCCAGATTGAGATACTGTGGTAGATCCTGATTCTTATTATATAATAACTCTGTTATGTAATACAATTATTTACCCAGAGACCTTTAATTCTTCCTATTAATAAGATTATTAATATTATTAATTATTAAAATATTGTTAATAAGTTTAAGATTATTAATAAGATCTTGAGATTCCAAGTGTGATGTTGGTGGCTCTAATGAGATATTTGGGTTTGTTCATAGATTGTAGGGTACACTTACGACCACAATTGAGCCCCACATTTTTGTTGCTAAGTGAAACATTTGTTATGTGAATATTGCCCCATTTTACGACCTTTTGTGTCACAGTTGTTAATCACTGCAATTGTTAAGTTAGTAACACTGTTGTTAAGCAAATCTGGCTTCCCCATTGATTTTGCATCTCAGAAGGTCGCAAAAAGTGTTCATATGATAGAGCTTAGACTTATATACCGCTTCATGGTGCTTTACAGTCCTCTCTAAGCAGTTTACCAAGTCAGCCTCTTGTCCCCAACAATCTGGGTCCTCATTTTACCCACCTTGGAAGGATGGGAGGCTGAGTCAACCTTGAGCCTGGTGAGATTTGAACTGCCAAATTGCAGGCAGCCGGCAGTCAGCAGTCAGCAGTCAGCAGTCAGCAGTCAGCAGAAGTAGCCTGCAGTGCTGTATTCTAACCACTGGGCTACCATGGCTCTTATGGTTGTAAGTCGAGTTCTATCTTTACGCTCTCTGTGATTCGTGCCAGAATGTACATTTATGTGGATGAGTTAACTTTAAAATAGCCAACCAGATAAACAGAAATTGCCTCTGACTGTTACATCCCTGAGTAATAGAAGATTTCCCCATTCCTTTTTAGCACCTTCTAGTGAGGCTAAAGGGCGGAGCCCAGATTGGAGAAGGCCGGCTCGAAGTGTTGATGAACGGAGAATGGGGAACCATTTGTGATGACGGGTGGGACCTATCTTCAGCCAGTGTGGCCTGCCGAGAATTGGGCTTTGGAACGGCCAAGGAGGCTATCTTGGGTGCAAGACTTGGACAAGGTAAGCATGTTTAAAATTAGGGAATTATTAGAAAGGATGAAGGAGTAATGAAGATGAAGAGGCCAAGAGTTGAGCCCATGCTTTATATGCAGAAAATTCCATAATCTTATCATTAATACCTTCAGGTTTAGGAAGGGGTTGTTTGATAGGTAAAATAATCCATCTAACTCAGGCAGGGATGAGTTCTGGCTGGCTTTACTGCCGGTTCACTCGTGGGTGCGCTTTGCACACATGCACAGTTCAATTAAAATTGTTCTGCACATGCACAGAACTCAAAAACAAGATGGCAGTGGTGACAGCAGCAACCAAGGAACCAGTTCAGGGGTGTGGCAGGCCTGAGTCACTGCCGGTTCCACCGACCCAGGCCGCCATTTCACTACCGGTTCAGTTGAACCGGGCCGAAGTGGTAGGAGCCCGCCACTGAACTCAGGGATGTCAGATTCAAGGCCCACAGGCCAGGTCCAGCCCACGGGGTGCTTAGATCTGGCCCGTGGAGCCGCCTGGGATCAGCTGTGAAGGACCAGCTGCCGGTACCTCTGCCAGCAAAAATGGAGCTTGGGAGAGCTGCACGTAGCCCTCTCAAGCTCTGTTTTCAGCTGCAATGGCTTCCTGCAGCCCTCTGCCAGCAAAAATGGAGCCGTGGGAGGCCGTTGCAGCTGAAAACAGAGCTTCAACGAGTGATGTCAAGGTGGCCATGCCCATCCTGGCCACACCTCCCCTAATCTCCCAAAGTCAAACACAACTGTGATGCAGCTCTCAATGAAATCAAGTTTGACACTCCTGCTCTAACTCTTGGGAAAGCTGATATAACTTAGAATGGTGTAATAATCCATCAATTCCAGTATCTAAGATTTAAGCTTTTTAAAAAAATACATTTATTTTGTTTTATTAACAAAACTAAAATACAAAATAGAAAAAAGTAACACATCCAGCACTAATAACAAAAGAAAAAAGATTGGTGTACAAAAAAAAGGGGGGGGTGATACAAGTATCAAATAAATTTAACATTAAACGTATAGAATTCACCCCGGCTGAATGCTGGGGAAAAAAGAATTCTTTTTTCATGGCACAAAAGAGTCAAGGAGTCTAAAATAAACAGTAAAGTGACTCTCAAACGGTGTGGTTTGGGGAAAGAAGAGGAAAATAACTTATGTATGAGACACACATTGCAGCTCTCTGGAATCTTAAAAATGTGAGCTTACAGCCAAATGGCACAGAGAGGGCCCTAATATATATTTAATTGTGGCTACCGCTACGGAAGTGTTCGCATCACATGAAAAAAAACCTCACTGCAACGTGATGGGGCTGGAGCAGGTTGGCACATTAGACAAGTAGAAGCTAGGCATTTTGAAAGACTGCTTCAGTTTTGGTTGTGTTGTCTTTACTGAAAATTGGAGATTGCTAGGAAAAAACAGCTAGCATTGCTCTGAAGTATATTAATGAAGCAGAAGTTACCACCTCTACAAAAATATGTTTGCATTTTTTTCCTTGTCTGCTTTAGAAAAAAAATATTGTTTGGGGAAATGTAGGTGACTGCTTAATGAGAACAGCAACAAAATTAACTTTTTCCATTTAAACTTTGTTCTTGAGACTTGGAGAAACTTTGGAAAGTTTCATTTAGATATCAGTCTGTTCAAGCACATAGAATAGCATGAACAGACAAGATACAAAGGGGGAGAAAACATAGTTAGGATAGATTAGCGAAGGTAAGGGAATAAGAAATGATACTAAACTATAGTTGGGTTTGCGTAAATACCATCCCAAGAAAACATAAACTGAGATTTGAAAGAGACACCTATAACAACAGAAAAAGAAAGGGAGAGAGGAGGAGAGAATGAGAAGAAGATGGGGGAAAGAAGAAAGACGGAAGGAGAGGAGGGTGGAACAATTAGCACATATGTGCGATGGGAAGCTTTAGGCTGTCCAGTTTCATCCCAACTTTGGACAATGTTCAACATGAAACAACTTAAAAGGATATAATGCAAAGCAATGCAAAACAAATGCATGGAGAAACAATACCAGCTCTATGTCTATGGAGATTCTCCATCATCCAGGTCATGGTTGTCCCATAGTTGCTTTTTCAAGGGGCAACTGGACTTTCTGGTTTTTCTTTGAAGACGTTTGGCTTCTTACCCAAGAAGCTTCTTCAGCCTTTGCTTCTCATCCAAAAGCTGAAGAAGCTTCTTGGAAGCAAAATGTCTTCAAAGAAGAACCAGAAAGTCCAGTTGCCTCTTGGAAAAGCACCTTTGGTAACACCAGCTCTACTAGACTAACATCCCATCAGAGATCCATTGTTTACTTAAACCCTAGATTTGGGAACAGAGCTAGAGTTTAAGAGCTTGTTTCACTGGGGTGCATTACAAAAGGCAACCATAAGCCATTCTACCGGTCGTGAAATTTTATTCTATTTTTGTAGTGCCATAAATGTCCATTTAAGTTCAAAGATTCCTTGGAAATCCTTTTATAAACCTCGGCTTTCTTGCAAAAGTAAAAAAAATAATGTTAGAAATCTTCCAATAATCCATGTTTATTTGCAATCTTTCGGCAGTCCTATGAAGGATTATCCTTATCCCAATTGAAATGTCAGGTTTGTGGGCAAAAAGAGTCAAAAATGCCAGTTGCATATACTGTATTTGCTTCCAATTCTCCAAAAGAAATTTAAGAAATGGTGGAGAAATGTAAATTGGCCTCTGTTCTGCTTCTAACAATTGAAAGAAAGAAAAGAAAAATATTGGAAACAGTATCTCAAAGAATAAAAACAAAATTAACTGTAGAAAAGCTTTATTAAAGCCCTGGATATTTTTAACTCAGAAGTTTCCTGGGCCTCTATCTGGAGGGGATCTGGACAATTTAGATGTCCAGTCTATGAATTGTCCAAAAGGTGCTTTTTTTTCCAAAAGCAACTGGATTTTCTTGGTTTTTTGAAAACTTTTAGCTTCTCATCCAAGCTTCTTTGGTTGAATTGAGAATCTCTCTAGACGGTTTATGAATTCTTAATACACTTTCTTCATCTGATTTTCTCCAGATGCAGTGATACTCTTAGGACAGATCTCTAGGGGGAAAGGTTTTATTAAGCAGAATGAAAAAGCAGGAGGGAACAAAACAACACAACAACAACATTGGCTTTAATGACGTAATATGTTTTACTCTCTGAAAGGGGGGGGGAATTGTAAGATCTGCACATTTCCTAATTGAAGAACTATGCAGATATAGAATGGAATGGAATGGAATGGAATAGAATAGAATAGAATAGAATAGAATAGAATAGAATAACAGGGTTGGAAGGGACTGGAGGTCTCCTAGTCCAACTCCTGCTTAGGCAGGAAACCCTACACCACTTCAACAAATGATTGTCTAATTTCTTCTTAAAATCTTCTAATGTTGGAGCATTCACAACTTCTGGAGGCAAGGAGTTCCACTGATTCATTGTTCTAACTGTCAGGAAATTTCTCCTTAATTCTAAGTTGCTTCTCTCCTTGATTAGTTTCCATCTGTTGCTTCTTGTTCTCAGGTGCTTTGGAGTCAATAGTTTGACTCCCTTTTCTTTGTGGCAACGCCTGAGGTATTGGAAGACTGCTATCCTGTCTCCCCTGGTTGTCTTCACTAGACTAGCCATGCCGAGTACCTGCAACTGTTCATCATATGTTTTAGCCTCCTGTCCCCTAATCATCTTTGTTGTTCTTCTCTGCACTCTTTCTAGAGTCTCAGCATCTTTTTTTACATAGTGGCAACCAAAACTGGATGCAGTATTCCAAGTGTGGCCTTACCAAGGCCTTATAAAGTGGTATTAACACTTCACATGATCTTGATTCTATCCTTCTGCTTATGCAGCCTAAAACTGTGTTGGCTTTTTTGGCAGCTACTGCACACGACTGGCTCATATGTTGATATGATATGCTGACTTTAACTGCTATAGTCACCAAACTGGGATAGTTTCCATCAGAACATGTAAATTATATATGTACTTCCCTCTTCTGACTTATTGTGGGGAAATGAGCTTATGAATGTTCCCTTTCTTTTTAAAGGCATTGGTCCTATCCATCTCAATGAACTGGACTGCACAGGGTTTGAAAAGTCTATTACGGACTGTAAATTCAACAAGGACATCAGAAGCTGCACCCATGAAGAAGATGCTAGTGTGAGATGCAACATCCCAGCGATGGGCTTCCAAAACCAGGTGAGATCATTGACACCTTTCATAGTGGGAGTAATGGGAGAATTCTCCTTCTTCCTCCTCCTCCTCCTCCTCCTCCTCCTCCTCCCTTCTTCCTTCTTTTTCCTCCCCCTCTCCTTCACCTCTAAAATGCACTGTGCACTTCATCATAAGAGCTGGAACATGTAAATATCATTCTTACTTTTATCCCCTTCAGATCAAGACACCACCAACAAACATACAATCTGTACTACTTTTGAGATTTTTGATTTAGCTTGGGCCAACCACAATCTCTAAGACCAGCCTACCCCACAGTGTTGTTAGTGCAAAAACATAATGAGGAGAGTTGACCCTAAGGTGCTTTTTCCTAAAGGCAACTGGATTTTCTTGATTTTTTTTCTTTGAAAACATTTTGCTTCTCATCCAAGAAGCTCTTCAATTCTGAAGAAGCTTCTTGGAGGAGGAGAAGTTTCTGTTTTCAAAGAAAAAAAATAAGAAAATCCGGTGGCCTATTAGAAAAATCTTCTTTGCGACAGCCATAACTTAGATCAGGGGTGTCACCTTGATTTCATTGAGGGCTGAATCAGGGTTGTGTTTGATCTTGGGGGGGGGGGGCAAGGGTGTATGGCTGAGGTGGGCGTGGCCGGCTCAATGTTACTCATGTTGGGGGCACCCAAGTGCTCTGCCAGTGAAAATGGGCTCCCGCGCTCCATTTTTGGCTGTGACAGCTTCTGCAACCCTCTGACAGCAAAAACAGAGCTCTGTAGAGCCGCATAGTTTCTTCGTGGACCAGGCGTGTCAAACTCAAGGCCAGATGTGATCAGATCCGCCCTGCAGAGCTGTACTGGAAAATGTAAGGAGCCAGCCCACATTACTTTGGCCCAGTCTACCTGCATTGCTTCGGCCTGGTCTACCCAGTACAAAGAGGAAATATCGAGCCAGCTTAGTTTCGGCCCAGTCTACCCAACTGGCCACACCCACTCAGTTGGCCACGCCCAGTGAGTGGCGTCAAACTGGCCACGCCTACCCAGTCGGCCATGTCCATCTGGCCCAGTGGTGGGTTGCTCTTACCGTCGCTACCAGTAAGCTGCTCATGGTCTATTTGTGCACGCGCCTGATGTGTACTGTGCATGCACACTCCACCGCCCCTGCGACACCCAGCTGCTCATCGGGGGTCATGCAGGTGCCGCACACTGTGCGTGCATGCACAATTGGCCCGGTTGCTTCAAAAACAGGTATGGAACGTGGATGGGTGGGCCAAATGAGCCAACATACTGGTACAGTGGCCACTGCTCCCGACTACTACCAGTACGACCGTACCGGGCCGTACTGGCTGGAACCCACCACTGATCTGCCCCCCCCCCCAAGAGCAACCACAGCCCTGATGCGGCCCTCAATGGAATTGAGTTTGACATCTCTGCTGTAGACAACGAGGGGAGTTAATTGCTATAGTAGCAGTGATAGTAGAAATAGCAGTGTTCTTCACGTAAGGCTGGCCTTACCATTAAACAGAGCAACAGAGCTAAGGTCTTTTGATGTGGCTTGTTTTTATGTCTTGGTAACATGATCACTGCTTGTGACATCAGCTCCTAACCCCTGGGGTCAAATTCAACTTTGAGCACATTGTAATATTTTTAAACCCATGTGCAAACAGACCTAAAACCGTATAAAGTGCAGCACACAAACAGATGTTAGAGGACCAAAAACACAAGCAAGCTCCTCAAATAGCTGCTGTGACCTGAAAAGGCTCACATGAATCAGACTTTTTGGATACTTCTTAAAATGTTTACTGAATTTGGGTTTTGAAACAGGAGGCCCTTTTCCTCAACCCTCCATATTGAGGTCATCTTCAGACTGCTGGCTCAGAGTCCATCCTGGCAGGCAGCTCAGGGAATTTGTAAGATTTACATCCCAGGACATGGCCAAACTCCATGTGTTCCATTCAGTTTAACATCTGGGTTCTCTTAAAATCCATGAACGCAACATAATTTGAGAAACATCCTAGCTTTTCTCCAAATAATTCACTTCCTAGTTTTTACCAAGCTTCTTCCTAACACCGTCATTAAAACAATTAATCCGCCTTAAATATCACTTTGAGTTTCTGCTCAGGCATTACTTAATTGTTACATGTTTTTAATTAATTACATTAAATAAATAAATTACATTATTATATTATTAATAAATTAATTAATTACATTAATTGTTACATGGTTTGAGGCAATGTAACCTCAGTTTGAGACTCCCAACCACAACTTGATGGCTTCTTGATGGACTACAGTTCACATCCTATTCTAGTAGCTTAGGGACACTGAATTATAATTCAGTACATCTGAGGATGTGGTGGCTCAGTGGCTAAGACACTGAGCTTGTTGATCATAAAAGTCAGCAGTTTGGTGGTTCAAATCCCTAGCGCCGCGTAATGGAGTGAGCTCCCGTTATTTGTCCCAGCTTCTGCCAACCTAGCAGTTCAAAAGCATATAAAAATGCAAGTAGAAAAACAGGAACCACCTTTGGTGGAAAGGTAACAGCATTCCATGCACCTTCGGTGTTTAGTCATGGCAGCCACATGACCACAAAGACGTCTTTGGACAGCATTGGCTCTTCAGTTTTGAAACAGAGATGAGCACTGCCCCCTAGAGTCGAGAATGACTAGCACATATGTATGAGGAGAAACTTTACCTTTATATCTGAGGAATAACAGATGTGAAACTCGATTTCGTTGAGGGCTGTATCAGGGTTGTGTTTGACCTTGGGGAACTAGGGTGGGCATGGAGAAGTTGAGCATAGCCAGCTCAACATCTCTCATGTTTGGGGCACCTGTGGTGGCCCAAGAATTCTGCCAGCAACTTTCTGTCTCTTTTTTGGGATGAAATTGGAGTGTGGCAATCACCATAACTTTCATAGCTGTCAATTGTCCTCTGCAGATACGCTTGAGTGGCGGCCGCACCCACAACGAAGGCATTGTGGAAATTCTCCAGGAACACAACGGCACACTCATATGGGGATCCATCTGCGGTGAAGGATGGGATATAATGGACGCCATGGTGGTTTGTCGCCAGCTAAATCTTGGCTACGCTAGCCATGCTTTCCAGGTACAGGGTTGTTTTAATTCCATGGGTGCAAACAAATGCTCATTGTTATTCATTGCTCTTCAGAAGTTCTTATCCAAAGATATATTCTTTGAGTATTCAGGCCAGGATTGACTGAATCCCAATTTACAACATACACATTCCTTGTTTTCTTGGCATCATATACTACTTTCTTCTGTGTCTGTACTGCTTCCCTCTGCTTTAGCCTTCCATCCTTCTCCCCATATTTCTGTGTATTCTACTTCCTTCCTTCCCTTTCTGTCTCCTTTGAAGAGATATGTGTTCTGACTGAGGCTTCCTGAGAGCTTGAAGCAAACTTCTGGTCCCAACAAAAGTCCCTTTTATTAATTGACTGTGAATTCTGCGCATTCACAGTCAGCAAAGTCTTTCAAGGGAGGATTTATGGTCACAGACCTTATCTGGCTTGGAAAACTGCCAGGCCGATTTCTGCAAAACCTGGCAAGGAGTCTCAGAGAGTCAGGAACCAATTAAGCGAACTAATTGTCTCCTGCAAAGTCCACTCCCCTTTCGCCCCTCTTTTATTTCATCTGGGAGGGGCAATTCATCGTCCACCTATGCCTTTACTCCCAAGTTGGCTCTTGTTCCTTAGCTGTTCCTTAGCGGAGAGCTTCCAATGATCGCGCAGCTCACAGCTGATTTGTGCAATCGTCAGAAACTCTTTTTTTCACTTTTTAAAGCAGTTTTTTACTACCGGTTCAGGCAAATGGGTAGTTAAAAAATGCTTTAAGAAGTGAAAAAAAGGTTCAGTTGTGCCATGCATGGGAACCTTTTTAAAGCATTTTTTTCCAGCTGGCTTGGGCGAATAGACAGGGAAAAATTGCTTTAAAAAGTAGGGGGGAAAGCTTCCAAAGATTGTGCAACTCACAGCTGATCCACATGATTGTTGGAAGCTTTCTCCCCCCCCACCCCCGCCACACACACACACACTTTTTAAAGCATTTTTTCTCTGCCAGTTCAGGCAAATAGGCAGGGAAAAACTGCTTTAAAAAGCAGATAAAAAGTTGAGTTGCGCGATCCTCCGAAGTATTTTTTATTACTGGTTCACAGAACCAATGACAATCATCCCTACTGGTTCGCGCGGACCAGTGCAAATTGGTAGCATTTCACCCCTGAACACCCCTGAGAGCCGAGGTGGCGCAGTGGTTAAATGCAGCACTGCAGGCTATTTCAGCTGACTGCAGTTCTGCAGTTCGGCTGTTCAAATCTCACTGGCTCAGGTTTGACTCAGCCTTCCATCCTTCCGAGGTGGGTAAAATGAGGACCCGGATTGTTGTTGGGGGCAATATGCTGACTCTGTAAACCGCTTAGAGAGGGCTGAAAGCCCTATGAAGGGGTATATAAGTCTAACTGCTATTGCTATTGTTAACACCTCCCTTAATTTTAAGGTAGCCTTGAATTGTACCATTTAATGTGACAGAAAGGAGGTGAAAACTTTCAACTACACTATTGAATTCCATTTGATTTGAATTACTTTTCCATTCAATTGATTTAGTCTTCATTCTGGACCTCCAACATTCTGGAGGCCCATGTTAAGCCACAAATGTCTGTTGCGCCAAAAAAAAAAAACCCACGATTCATCGCTCTTGTTAAGCCAAGCAGTTGTGGCTGAAACCACACAGCACAGTAGCTAGGGAGCAAGAAGGAAAGTGAAGTTACAAATCGAAGGACCTGGAAAGATATTTAAGATGACATCATTTGCAATCGTTGAGAAATGGACCACCCATATTTCAGAGGGTACAGCTGGAGAGGTTATCTTCTCCACACAGTATCTTCGGCCGTAAATTCGTTAGGCAGCCCTGCTGACATAGCAATTATATCTGAAGTCCTATTCCTGCTGGCTTACTGTGGTCAATTTTGATGCCTTACATCAGTGGGTCTCACTCTTTCCTTCACCACAGACTCCTTTAAATATCTTTTGTGGCCACGAGCCATGGCCACAGACCCCCTCCCCAAGACTTAATTCAAGATTTAAATCAAGACATCTTTTCCAAGCTTTCAGGGACCCCCTGTGACCACAGGTTGAGAACCACTGCAATTATATGGATCCTGCAGATAGATCCAGTGGTGGGATTCAGCTGGTTCACACCTATTCAGGAGAACCAGTTGTTGGAAGAAATCTCCTTTTGTTTTTTCCCCACTTTACAGGGCTAATCCTGAAAAGAGGGCAGGAAGGAAGCATTCTGCTGTTGTTTCTAGCCTAATCTTTATTGCCCTGCTTACAGAAACTGCCTCTCCTGTTAACCCTTATGACATTGTAACAGCTAAGACGAAGCGCCCATCAACATCAGTGATGTTGAGTTGGGCTCCCCCACATGACCACCTTGCCCTGCCTAAAAAGCTGGTCATCAGGGCAGACAACTGGTTGTTAAATTATTTGAATCCCATCACTGGATACATCCCAATCTCCATCTTTTTGCCAAGCTAATTCTTTTTATAAGTAAAAGATTAAAGAAAGGAAAGAGCTAACACTGCTGTCTGGAAAAGTCTATAAAGGACAAGCCATATGAGAGGGATGTGTGTGTGTGTGTGTGTGTGTGTGTGTGTGTGTGTGTGTGAGAGAGAGAGAGAGAGAGAGAGAGAGAGAGATAGATAGATAGATAGATAGATAGATAGATAGATAGATAGATAGTGGATGGATGGATGGATGGATGGATGGATGGATGGATGGATGGATGGATGGATGATAGGTAGGTAGATATGTAGGTAGATGATAGAGGTAGGTAGGTAGGTAGGTAGGTAGGTAGGTACATAGGTAGATAGGTAGATGATAGAGATAGATAGATAGATGGATGGATGGATGGATGGATGGATGGATGGATGGATGGATGATAGGTAGGTAGGTAGATAGATAGATGATAGATGGATAGATAGATAGATAGATAGATAGATAGATAGATAGATGATATGGATGGATGGATGGATGGGTGATAAGTAGGTAGACAGGGAGGGAGGGAGGGTGAGTGAGTGAAGGAGTGAGTGAGTGATAACTTGGTGGCAGGAAAGAGAGAGCACTTCCGTTTCATGGGAAAATGGCTCCCTGCAGAAAATGGTTGAGAAATGTATATTTTTTTCATGAGGATCTCCATGCTTGACCTGGGACTTGTTGTGACTCACTTTGTCTCCTCTTTCAGCTTTTTCCCAGGAAATAGGTTGGGCCAGCACACAAGCCAAAAGTGGAGAGCAGAAAAAGGAAATCTTGCCTCTTGCAAGTTCAGCTCCACTAAAAAGGGCCAGCCCAGAGGTCTGGTTTATTTTCTTGTATAGCAGCCGATTTTTGGTTCAGGAGGTGAGGGCTACTATGTCCACGAATGCCCCCCCCCCCCGTTTCGAATCTCTCTGCCGTGTTGACATTAGCGGCCCTTATGCTGTTTGATGGAAGAAGGCATTTCCTTGCCCTGGATCTGCTTATTTTGGGAACAGAGGTCCTTGTGTTTGCTCCAGGCTGTCCCCCCCACTTAATGGAGCATACAGCCCCTCTGTATAGGTGGAACAGACTTACCTTGTGGAGGTTTGCATGCCAAGAAGGGATTTTTAATGAGGTTCTGCCTGATGCAAGGAACTTCCTGTTTTTTAGGACCTTAGCATGATTTTCCTTTTTTTAAAAAAAATATTTTTTATATGATCTCATAACTGTTATTAATAATATGTATTTATAACAATTTTTCCCTACTGTTGACAGTATACTTGAAGATTGCTTTTTTATCATCCCATAGATCCATCTTATCTTACAATGGTCCTACTTCTTCTTCCCTCCCTCCCTCTTTCCTTCCCTCGTTTCTTCTCGCCTACTCCCCTTCCTTCCCTCCCTCCTTCCCCTTCCCTCCTTCTCCCCTTCCCTCCTTCCTTCCTTCCCTCCTTTCTTTTCTCCTTCTCTCCTTCCTTTCCCCCTTCATTTTCTCCTTCCTTCCCCCCTTCCTTCTCTCCTACATTCCCTCCTTCCTTCCCTCCTTCCTTCCATGATTTTCCTTAGGTAGCATATGAAGAAGAGATTCTGAACACTGGACAGTAATTACTAATCTGCTGTTTCTCTTGCCTGGTTTTTATACATCTGGTTATATTGAAGTGTTAACATATTTAGGATTAGGTGACGCAGTGGCTCAGTGGCTTAATGATGCTGGAGATGGCCTTTCCTTCAGCAGTTCGAGCACAGCACGGTGCTCTGACCGTGGCTTCCCGAGAGCATGAAGCGAACTCCTTGTCCTAACAAAAGTCCCTTTTATTAATTTCCTGTGAATGCTGCTCATTCACAGCCAGCAAAGTCTTTCAAGGGAGGATTTACAGTCACAGACCTTATCTGGCTTGGAGAGCTGCCAGGCTGATATCTGCAAAACTTGGCAAGGAGCCTCAGAGAGTCAGGAACCAATTAAGTGAACTAATGGTCTCCTGCAAACTCCCTTCCCCTTTTGCTCCTCTTTTATTTCTTCTGGGAGGGGCTGTTCATCATCTACCTGTGGCCTTATACTCCCAAGTCAACCCCTGTTCTTTAGCTGTTCCCTTTGTCTGGCAGCTCTGCGCATGCGCACACTGGGAACAGCTAGAGCTGTTTGTCTGCCTCAGTGATGTCTGACCCTGAAGGCAGCTAATAGCTGGCATACAGCTCTGCCCCCCTCTCTGCCTCCAATGCAGCGCCCTCATCAGAGCCTTCTCCAAGACTTGCCCATGTTCCTCCCCAACCTCCTCACTGTCTGAATCTGCCGCCAGCTCTGCTGGCCACTGGCGGGCCACAACACACTGCATGGCAGGGTGAGCTCCCGTCACTGCTTCATCTTCTTTCCACCTAGCAGTTTGAAAGCATGCTACATGCAAGTAGATAAATAGGTATCATACCACATCCTAGGTAGAGGCAGATATTTCTCTCTTGGGGCATGATGAGAATTTATCTGCTGAATATAACTCTGTATTGGCGACAGGAAGAGCGTCCGGCCAGTAAACACTCACCTCTATTCAGTTGCCCAGATTCCACCCCGCAAGGGATTATGGGGTCATTAAAAGAGGATGGTGAAAGATCCTAACATGGAGATACCAAGCTGGTCAGTCCTATGCTCAGGACAGGGCAACTGCTGATGGAAAAGGCATTCACTCGCAGTACACCAGATCCTTGGCTCTTGCATGACTCAGGAGGAGGGGGTGGGGGTGGGGATTTCCAAGCAGTTTGATTTGCTGATTATTGAGCAGTTATGTATTTTCCGGGAAAGAGGCCAGGCCTCAGTTGCTCTGGGAGCTCAGGAAAATGCCATTCTAATTGGCTCATAATTCGGTTAATTCATTCTCATTACAGACCAGTGTGGATAGATTTGGAGAGGGGAGGGGAGAGATTGGCAGAGAAATAGGTAATCTGGTGATGCAAGGTCTAAAGAGTTGCTTCCTGTTAGGTCAAAAATATGCAAGCTGCAAGATGGTGTGTATTGCTTGAAGGCTTCTCCAAAACTTCCCTTGAATTTTGACTATATGTTGGGTGGGCCTTCAACACCAAGCAAGAAGTAAAGGTGGACCAGGTCTGCAGATTGCATCTGTCGTTCCCTAGATGCAAAGCCAGGAGCATGTAGAAGTAGGATAAGGACTGCAGTGTTTGTCATCTCATTTTCCTGTGTACCATCATCTGGTTGTTGTTGTTGTTAGTTGCAAAGTCATGTCCGACCCATGGACAACATTCCTCCAGGCCTTCCTGTCCTCTACCATCCTCTGGAGTCCATTGAAGTTCATGCCTACTGCTTCGATAACTCCATCCAGCCACCTCCTTCTCTGTCATCCTCTTCTTCTTTTGCCCTCCATCGTTCCCAGCATGAGGCTCTTCTCCAGTGAGTCTTTCCTTCTCATTAGGTGGCCAAAGTATTTGAGTCTGGCCTTCTAAAGAGCAGTCAGGGTTGATCTCCTCTAGGACTGACCGGTTTGATTGTCGTGCAGTCCAAGGGACTCACAGGCATTAGGAGTTCTACCATCTGGAACCCTTAGTAATTTTACTAGCAAAGCTGGTTTGGAATAGGCAATCATCTGTCACTCCCAATCATTAATTGTTCTATTGATTAGACCTAAAGGCAGGGAGCTTAAGGAGCTATTAGAAGACTTGTGATGGAACACCATTGAAAGGGAGGGAGTTCCATTTCTGAAAAAGTAGATTGTTCCTTTTTAGGTCCTGGAAGTCTTTTAAATTGGGTTGAATCTTGCATAAAGTGTGTGTCGTAAATACATCAGCAAGACAGGGAAGGAATTTACAATCTCTACTAGGAACAATTTTCAGTTCTCTTGAACCAAATTTTATGGTTCTTTAGCCAATCAGAAATGCTTCCTGACTTCCAAATGTTATTGCAAAGATGGATCAAAAGTCATGTTGCCTTCCTATCCTGTCGTCGATGATATCATTGATAATTTGAAGTTTAAAAAACAGTGCAGAACTTGGCTAAGTAGTCATTCTCAATCGGTCAAATTATTGGCATAAGAATACAGTAATCATATTATTTATGCTAAGCCTCAAAAGCCAAGCACATCCCTCTACCAAAACTTTTTTGTGCCCTGATTAAAATATTGCACTAACCAGCTGGAATCTTAGGGAACATAGTATAACTTTCTAGAACAGCTAAACCCTGGTTTGGATTCTGAACATCGCTTTTCTCATAAAATGTTCACAAAGAAGCAGAGTCTACCTTGGTCAAAAGCCATTCTGTTTTGCTTCTCCATTGTAGTTAGGATCGGACTCAGCCAATCATTTTAGGTCATATGCGCACAAAAACTTCTTTAACAAGATTTATTGAAATGAAAGGGACAAAGCTGCAAGAATGCCAGCAACCATGCTATTCTCAATTTAGAATGAGTTTATTCCCCATGCATTAGGGCAGGGATGTCAAATTGGATTTCATTGCAGGCCGCATCAGGGTTGTGTTTGACCTCGGAGGGCCATGGTGTGGCCATGGTGGGTGTGACACAGGACTCATGTCGGGGGTATCTGTGTTGGTCAAGTGCTAAGGCAGGACTTCCCTGAGACCCTCCCTCCCTTTCATTATAATCTTCCTTCCTTCCTTCCTTCCTACTTTCCTTCCTTCTTTCTTTCCCTCTTCATTCTTTCTTCTTCCTTCCCCTCTTTCCTTATTTTCTTTCCTTGCTCTCTTCCCCTTTTTCCTTATTTTTCTTTGCCTTTCCTCTTTCCCTTTCTCCTTTCCTGTCCCTTATTGCATGCTCAAATGCAAAAGGGGAAATTTCTCCTTTCCTTTTGTTTTTAGTTTGTTTTGCACACGCGGCCCTTCCCAGCTCCATTTTCTGTGGCAGAGGCATCTCGGGCTGGTCCTTTGCTGTCTCCAGACCGGCCCTGTGGTCCAGATCTAAGCACCCCATGGACTGGATCCAGCCCACAGGCCTTGAGTTTGACACCCCTGCATTAGGGCATTTTCTGTGTTTCTATCTAAGATGCTTCTTTCCAACAGACAAGGAAGCCGATTTTTTCTCTGATAATGGAGCAGCTGTTTACAAAATCATCTCCTGGACATTTTATCAGTTGTCAGTCAACCACTACAATTGCTGGGATACCTTATTAATGTTTTAAAAAACCTGCCAGTTGGAGGGAAGGTTTTGACAATATTCCATATTGTGAGTGCTGTCATACATGTCCAGAATGGGCTACTGAATTAGTGGTTCACATTTTTACACTGCTGCTTCTTTATGATTCTTGGTATACAGCTTTCATATATCCACTTCTTCCTGGCTGTGTTGTTTGGCCAGAACCTATAAATTGTTGGCCTTATACTTTCAGACCTTTTATTGAAGATTTCCAGAAACATTGCCAAGTTCTGCTCCACCATTAGGGCTCAGTATTACAAGGTTTGAGGCTTAGCTTTAACTTTAGAGGGTTGTCTGGACAAACTCAACTGTGCTGGACCATTTGCTTCAATTTCCCTTGTTTTATTACGTCTCTATGTTGCTTTACATTACTTGCATTTGTTTTACTTCGGATCATTTCACCTTATTTTGGTCACATCACTAAAGACTCTTCCTCAATAAAAGAAGGAAAGGATGGCCTGCTCCAGAGTAGACAGGAAACCTGAATTTGAATTTTTGAATCCTGGCCTTTAAATCAGGAATTCTCCTAAGCAAGAGGTGTCAAACTGGTGGCCTGTGGGCAGATGAGTCACACGCAGGCCATGCCCACCCCAGCTCCGTGAAGGGGGGGAAACCTCACAAAATGTCATGTGGTGGCAACATGACGTGATGAGTTTGATACTGAAAAAATAAGAAGACTGTGCAATGAGCTGGTCATTAGGCCCCCAGGCTGAGCAAAACAGAACTAAAATTCAGCCATTCCAGTGGTTACTGAAGTGCGAAAGGTGGTGTCAGCTCCGGCGGGTAAGCAGTGGAAGCTGCCAGGAATTGTGCTTACCAGCTGGGAATCTCCCTCCTCCACATGCAATCCAGCTGAGAACTCTCCATAACTGATAACTGACTGAGAACAAGCCATAACTGATTGCCAGGTGGTTTTCATTCTGGGTGACGAGGTGATGGGTGTGTGAGCATTTAGCCTAAATACCAAATAAAGTATAAAAGGTGGTGGGGACCACCGGCTGTCAGCTCTGACCATTTATTCATTGCCTTAGTGCTTTGTTGGCCAGTTCGTGCTGGAGGAAGATAAACGGCATTTTCAAACCGTCTCTGTGTTTGGTTGTTTTCCTTAACCCTTCGGAACCTGACAGATGATTTAAGACATATTATTGTTCCCAATTCGGGCCTGAGCCTGGTGTCAAAGGCAATGATGGACGGTAGACAAGAGGTGCAGGTTTTCTGATGGCTTTTTATTGGAGTACTCTAAGGAAGAGGGCTCCTGGTCAAAAGGCCAAGAACCCAGAACAAAAGATTAAGGAAGCTTTATACATTGAGAGCCGAGGTGGTGCAGTGGTTAGAGTGCAGTACTGCAGGCCACTTCAGCTGACTGCTAGCTGCAGTTCGGCGGTTCAAATCTCACCGGCTCAAGGTTGACTCAGCCTTCCATCCTTCCGAGGTGGGTGAAATGAGGATCCAGACTGTGGGGGCAATATGCTGACTCTGTAAACTGCTTAGAGAGGGCTGAAAGCCCTATGAAGCGGTATATAAGTCTAACTGCTATTGCTATTTCACTAAAGGAGAAGACGGAACAAGGTGAAATAATAAGAAATATCCTCTAATAAACATTTTAGCAATAATTCTACAATTTGTTCTATTGGTCTATAGCTGTCCCATTCCTAAGCCTAATGAATGCTCCAGGAGTTATCTAATAGACATTTCATTTGCTGCAGACCATCTCTTGGCTGAGGTCTGCAAATTGTCTAATCCTTGTTATTTTTGTCAACTTTCTAACTACCCATAATTGCTACAGGCTTTACACATGCATATTTCCTGTTGATCAGCATTCTTTGTTCTTGCCTGACAGACACCCCACCCCCACCCCGCAATTCCAATCTTCCTGATTTACTTTCAAGTGCGTGCCATGACCTTGCTTTAGCAGCCAGCCCATCAATACTGCAAAGCATCTATACTTAATCACCTTCCTTTCTTTGGTATTTCTCACTAGGAGACCTGGTATTGGTATGGAAGCAGTGATGCAGACAACGTGGTCATGAGTGGGATGAAATGCTCCGGGGTAGAAATGTCTTTGTTACACTGCCCTCATGATGCCAAAGTCTCCTGCCCCAAGGGAGGCGGACGCCATGCAGCTGGTGTTTCCTGCACAGAAAGTAAGCACTTTGGCTTCCTTAGCTCACATCTAGAGCCCAGTTTATCTAAACCGCAGTCAAGCGTGTTCATGTTTTCAGCGATTTGTTGGGTTTAACGAGGGTGAATGCTACATAACCTTGGTTATTGTGACGTAGTGAGTATAACAAATCTGTTTTGAAACCAATGAATTATGTTCAAGTAAAGAATCTTCAGTTAATTGGTCAATAATGAACGATTAATCCATGGAATAGCTTTTCTCCTGGAGTTTTCTCCATCACTGGAACTTTTCAAAAATAGACTGGATTTGACAGGGATGGTATGAGTTCTCTTGCCTTGAGCAGGGGGCTGGATTAGAAGGCCTCTGAGGTCTTTTCTAGCCCTGTAATTCCATGTTCTATGTTCAGTATTTCAGGGAGAAATCTGATCCTAAACTCAAAAATGCTTCACGTTTCTAGTCCCTGGCTGTCCTGTGTCCATGTGGTTTACTTAATGGAAAAGATCTACCATTGCCTACTTTACAGTTTCAATTTTCCAGATGGGATCATAGCTTTGGGAGTTCTTCAGACCTCCCATTCTAGTTCTAACAAGATCTAACCTCTCAAGCTTTCTCTGCTCAGCCAAAGTGAGCCAAGTGCTGCTGTTTGCCCCAGCAAATGTATTCTACTGTGATCTGAATTAACATAAAGACTTCCTTAAGCTGAGCTTCTCTCCTGATGTCACAAGGACACAAAAGCAATAGCACCTAGACTTATACCCTATTTTCCTGAAAATAAGACCTCCCTGGATAATAAGCCCAATCGGGCTTTTGAGTGCATGCGCTAAAATAAGCCCTCCCCAAAAAATATTGCAACACAGCAGCAGCCATGAGGTGACCATGTTTGCCGTCTCCTGCACCTCAAACATAATAAGACCTCCCTGAAATTAAGGCTAATTGCTTATTTCGGGGGTCAAAAGAAAATAAGACCCTGTCTTACTTTCGGGAAAACATGGTATATTGCTTCAAAGTGCTTTACAGCCCTCTCTAAGCCATTTACAGAGTCAGCCTCTTGCCCTTAACAATCTGGGTCCTCATTTTACCCACCTTGGAAGGATGGAAGGCTGAGTCAACCTTGAGCCTGGTGGGATTTGAACTGCCATATTGCAGGCAGCCATCAGCAGACATAGCCTACAGTAATGCACTCTAACCACTGCGCCACAGTGGCTAAATCCAGATAGATTTCTTGACAATACTATAAAAACACTTTGCTGGTGTCTTCCTCCGATAATAATGTGTGCATATCAGAGGTGGTATTCAGCAGGTTCTGACCAGTTCTGAAGAACCGGTAGCAGAAATTTTAAATAGTTCGGAGAACCAGTAAATATAACCTCTAACTGGCCCCACCCCCATCTATTCTCTGCCTCCCAAGTCCCAGCTGATCGGGAGGGAATGGAGATTTTACAGTATCCTTCTCCTGCCACGCCCACCAAGCCATGCCTACCAAGCCACGCCAATCGAACTGGCAGTAAAAAAAAATTGAATCCCACTAGTGGTCCATATCACATCTCTCTGCCATAGCATTAGGCATCAACTTCCATAAATAGAAGCAACTCTGATAGGAGTCTTAACCCTATCTTAGGATGCACACCGGTCTTGAAATGTTTTCTTGGGAAACCTTCCATATTTCAAGGCAGCCTATAAATCCTCCAGCGGAAATAATAAAAGCAAAGTCCTATTCTCTATTCATGTCTGCAGCTGCGGCTGATCTCGTCCTCAACGCCAAGGAAGTAGAACAAACGTCCTATCTGGAGGATCGGCCCATGCATGTGCTACAGTGCGCCATGGAGGAGAATTGCCTGGCCTCCTCTGCGGTCAATACCTCGGTGACCTCAGGTTACAGGAGACTCTTCCGCTTCTCCTCCCAGATCCATAATAACGGGCAGGCTGACTTCCGTCCCAAAACGGGCCGCCACGCTTGGATCTGGCACGAATGCCACAGGCAAGTCTTGCTTTCTATCTTCGCTTTTGTAGAATGGGAAGGAGGAAAAAGGGAAAGCCACTGAAGGTTGACACAACTCATGCAGGATCACCAACACAGACCTGCAAGAAGAAAAAAAGAGTTCTTAGGTTGAATTAAAATACCGTTGGCCATTGGTTCAAAGTCATACTCAACAAGCCCACGAGTGCATTCTACTGCAATCTGAATGCTTTCCCCCACATGCAAGTAGAATAAACAGATCAATGTCTCACCTCCCCATACTGAATTCCAGGTGTTCAATGTCCTCGGTGGTTTATTTTCTCAGGTGCAAATCAGCTAACTAACTCTGCCTTGCAGTTCCTTAGTTTCCCACAACTTATACCAGGATGAGCTTGTTTTCTGATTCTACACTTGTTTTTTGCACACGCAAGTGTGCCGTTCACATTCTCTGGGCATTCATTGTGGCTGTTGCACAAATTCAAAATTAAAACCTCATCCAAGATGCCAGAATCTCTTTCAATATTTGACAGAAAAGCTGATTACAATGTACCTGATGCTTATGAACCCACCCATGCAAGCATAAATTCCATGTTGATCAAAAAGGATCAAATATTCATACAATATGGGACATGGTGGCTCAGGGGCTAAGGTGCTAAACCTGTCAATCAGAAAGGTTCAAATCCCTAGCACCGTGTAACGGATTGAGCTTCCGCTACTTGTCCCAGCTTCTGCCAACCTGACAGTTTGAAAGCATGTAAAAAGGCAAGTAGAAAAATACAAACCGCCTTTGTTGGGAAGGTAACAGTGTTCCGTGCACCTTTGGTATTTAGTCATGCTAGCCACATGACCACGGAGACGTCTTTGGACAGCGCTGGCTCTTCCGCTTTGAAATAGAGATGAGCACCACCCACTAGAGCCGGGAACAACTAGCACATATGTGCGAGGGGAACCTTAATCTTTTTTATGCCCCAAAGGTAATTTTTCAAAGGCAACTGGACTTTCTTTTTCCTTGAAGACGTTTCGCTTCTCATCCAAGAATCTTTGTCAGTTCTGACTGAGTGGTGGAGGATGGAGGGATTTATATTCCTTGCAGTCATCTGGTCATTAGCATTCTTTCTGAGAGCTGTTGAGGCCACTTGTGGGTTTATCTGTACCCTCAGGATCAAAGAAAAAACAAAGAAGGTCCAGTGGCCTTTTGAGAAAA
The DNA here is from genome assembly GCF_009769535.1 of Thamnophis elegans. Taxonomy (NCBI): domain Eukaryota; kingdom Metazoa; phylum Chordata; class Lepidosauria; order Squamata; family Natricidae; genus Thamnophis; species Thamnophis elegans. Next base: position 27,591,288 of record NC_045553.1, on the reverse strand, counting down.
CACCTTTGGGACAACTATATCCTGAATGACTGAGAATCTCCATAGATATTCACACATTAGTTTTGTTTTGGGCAAGGAACCATAGCTCAGTTCTAGAGTCCCACATTTAGCTGAAGTCCTATTTCAAACATTCAAGTATCAGATGAGGGGGAAAACAAAACAAAAATACAAAACAGGTTGCAATGAACATCACTGCAAAGAGATGGGGGTCCCTTTGTAACCATCTGCTAAAATCTATGTTGATGAAAAGAAGGCCAGGCAGGATAAATAGGAGCAGATGGCTCTTCAAATCATCAACCCTCAAGCTATATAAACTTTTAAAGCTTAACTAAATCTTTGAATTAGGCCTCCCACCGAGTACTGTACTTGCAGCTGGATTATCTCCCTGGA